>NW_021319628.1:40943-79717 GCF_001605985.2 Dendrobium catenatum
GTGTGTGTGTGTAGGGTTACTTAGCATCAGTCTCTTTGACCATTACAATTAGACTCAAAAGGTAAAAAACAAAAGTACAGACTGACTCAACCCTAAATCTATGCAATCCTGAACTTGGCTTCTTCTTGATCGTCCGATCTTCGATTCCTGAAAAGTTAGAAGCAACAAGTAGTCCAAGAGAAATAGTGTTTGTCAATCATCAAAACATAAGACATGAAAATAGGTTTGCAACAGTGTGTAGGTGCAAACCATTATTCTCCATGGTTAATTGTATGTATGATCCCATCTTCTCTCCAATTGTCCTAGTTACGTAGAGTCTAAAGGACTGTGATTGTTTTGTCCTGCAAGATAGTGTGATCTTACCCTTTGTATTTTAACTCCCACTCCATCATCATTTTGAAGACGCACAAAATGTTTTTGAATTTAGAAATTAAATATAAAAATAAGTTTAGTGAGAAGGAATTAATTTATGAATTGAAACATGGCATTTAACTCATACTAAAATTAGGTAAACAAATGATCCTCTCAAAGGTTCGATGAATTCATGGAAAATAAATCACTCATGCTGGAGTTGACTAATGAAATCAACATAATCCCAAATAGTTTAGTAGACTTATTTGGTAGGCTAGAGATTTGGAAGGTTTTAATGGTTTATTTTAGCAGGCCTTTACCTGAATGGAAAATCTCTTAACAAAAACATTTAAGAAGGAACAATAAATTAAAGGATTTAAGCAAGTAAGAGTTAGAAAGATGGATCATTACCAAATAGACATATTTAAATAGGTAAATGCTTTAAAGGGAAATCATCCCTATCAAATGGTTTTAATTATTCAAGATGCTTGAAAAGGAGGGCATCCCTAACAAGATAATTTAAGATGGAAAATACAGGAAAGAGAAAATCATCCCAAAATTATAGATTTAAAAAAGGAATGCTTGAAAGGTAAAATCATTCCAAATATATGGATTTAAGCATGCAAATACGTGAAAGGGATTCTTTTAAGATAAGTATATTTAAGCAGGTAAATTTGTAGTTATTTCTGGATTATACAAGGCATCGTATTCCTTAATTAACTAGTGGTCTAAGGAAGGGATGTCACTAGGGAGACTTATACTAATGATTAAGAATAATCATGTTATTTAAAGTAGGAAAAATTTATAGGAGGTGAAGTTTAAGTAGGCACAAGGATTTGATAAAATTAATATATTTACTACAATTCTCTAAATGCAAAGTCTCATCATTTTTATCGAGTTCGTTATGAAAATAATATTAATGTATATAATTTATCTATCAAGATTCCTTCTATTTTTTAAAAAACTTATTATATTGTGTGATCCAACACAATATTTCATAGGATTTCTCCGAGATTATCTCTTTTACAATATATTAACTGATATTATCCTCCACTATAGACCTTCTCCACCACAAACATACTTTACCACAACAATTCAAAAAGTTCTTTACCAAACAATTTTTCTTGTGATTTTAATGGGGTGTGCATGGGTGAGTTTGCACATATTGTATTTAATACATAAATTAAGTTTAAGCTCTAGGTAAAAAAGTGTTATTCTTAAGTTTTTTTTTGATAAGCACTTCCCCCAAAATACCCGAGTGCACTTGTTGATCAAGTAATAAAGTGATTGAGTGACTATCAATCCCATCAGGAAATATTATATTTACATGGAAGTAAGTACTATAACTACCATTTTTATAATATAAATTAATGATGAGGCTTGATTTCTATCACTATAGAGGATTATATAAGAAATGATATGATATATAATAATAAATTTGTTTGGACTAATTTATGTCAGTAATCAAGGTTTTCCTATTGAGACTTATCTGTTTTCGATGTGGATCAGGCATATGCATCATGGGATCTCTATCAAGCTTTTAGGAATGTAAAGGGATGTTTATGGCCTTTATACATTAATTTTATATATGTAGATCATAGAAGGGTAAACATCTTATATCTAGGCATGCAAATATTTTATTTTAATTATCTTATTTATTCTAATCTTCCTCCATTGAGGGAATATTTGATAACAATTTTAAAGTATACATATGGATATAGTATATATTAAAATATTTTTTGGAGATATTGTAAACACCCATTTCTCACTCAAAGTACCAGAGTCTACATTGGTACTAATATTACATTCACATCATTAGCCGTAAATTAGGGACTTTTCTAGACATGTTATATATGGAAAGTTAACTAGATTTTAATACTTATATAAAGGATAAAATATGAGAGTTAAAGTTATTTTAGATGTCACACAAAAAGTACAAATGCACTCTCCACTCTGGTTTCTCCTCTAAATGTCTGATTTCTTAAATGAGATAGACTAATACTTCTAAAATATAGTATCATACTCTCCCTTGCCCTCCTTTATATTTTACTCTAAGGGGCACAAAAATTTATTAAGAAAAAAAATTATAATACTGTCAATAAACCAACAGAACTCTCAAATAAAATGAAATAAAAAAATTACTTATACTCTTATAGAAATGGAATCTAAAATCATGTTGCTTAATGGACTGCATTACAATGTTACAATATGAATTAGTGCCTAATATTATTGGAGTAAATCCTTTGCAATGCTATGCAGACTCAATGCATCTAATAGTTTGAACGGGTGCGTTGTTGTTGACCTCATTTATTGTGTGATCAAAACTCTAAATCAAAGCCTCTAATTATGGTCTTTAAATCAATGAACTCCAATTCAAAATAATAATTCTTATTTCATTCTGCTTTTGCATACTAATCCAATAATTAAACTCTAGATCATTTATTTGACAATAACCTTTTGATTATCATTTGATCAGTTACTCAAACACAAATAATAATATAAATAATTATCTAAGATATAAGTATTCCAAAAAAGAAAATAAATTAATCATTGATAAACTTCTATCTAGAATCAAATCTAAATACAAATTCAAGTAAAAATACTAGATTAAAAATTCATTGTTCAAAATCTAACCCAAAACCTTTTACACTTTTCATTATTTCATGGAAACTTTTTTATCATCATAAAACCATATCAATTGACCCTTAAATCATAAATGTTTAGCTTCTTATTGATTAGGCATATCCTTAGAGTCTTCATTTTGTAGCCATTCATAGCCCTCTAAACCCAAAAACCCAAAGCATATTTAAAACATACAAAACCTTCAAATATTTATAACTCATGCCACTACCCAAGCATATTATGGAAAATCACCTTAAACATATTTGCAAAACCATTAAACATGTTTATGATTATTTTCATATTCATTTGAACCTCATTGAACCTTTGGTGGACCATGTTAGACCATGGTTGACTAATAAACCCATAAACCCTAAACATTATAAATAAAAATTTTCCTAATCTTCAACAAGGCTCAATGTAACAAAACTTTAAACCTGTACCAAAAAATCCCAATCTCACTTGGTGTGGGTGGTAAATCAAAGCCATGGTCAAACTTGGTTGACTAATTCAACCATAGCTAACCAAATGAACCCTTAAAACTCTAAACAAGCATTTGATACAAAGAGATATCACTATTATATGAAACCTCATCCAAAAAGTTCAAAACGTGATTTGGAATAAGTTGAATCCAAGCCTAACCCTTAGTTAACCTATATTGAAAAACTCAAACTAGGTTGACCAAACTAAAAATAAAATACTTAGAATTTTTAATCCAATTCTCCAAGCATTATCGAACCCAATTAACCCCATTAGACTATCTATTAATTTCAGTCAACCCTAGGTGACCCAACCCATGGGTCTACTTGGGCTACTCATATGGCTTAACACAAGTGGCCAAAGTGGGTTCTCATTGAGTCATCTCTCAAACTAAACCCAATTCTCCCAAGCAAATGTATTCTTTAGATACACCTTAATTGTCTGCACTTACCCTAGTTAGCGTAGCCATGGGCTAACTCGGATCAACAATTTGGGTTGAACAAAAATATCAAAAACACACACAAATAGTTAACTGATCATTTATTCACCTGTCCTAATTGAATCTCTTAATAGAAGGATGTTTTTCTCAATTTCAACCATTGCTCTTACACTAGTTGGTAAATTTCTTTTATGTAGGCCTAATATGGATGTAATAAGGAAATTTTTTGTTATCATAAAACTATCGGGTGCTTTTCATGTCAGGTTGCTAGACTCTCATCACATTGCTTCCACTTGACGAACAAACTTGATTATAATTGTATCTTTGCTAGAAGGTCTTACTATATTCAATCTTGTCAAATGCAACTTCTTAAATGGATGCCAAACTTTCAGGTGATGGAGGAATCACCTATTGCTCCTGTTTGGATTTCATTCACTAATTTGAGGTTACAATTTTTTAATTCCCAAATTTTGTTTAGCCTTGCATCAATTTTTTGGAGACCCTTACAAATAAAACAGGCCACAACATCTATATCGCATCATTCCATGGCCCATGTTCTTGCGGAACTTGATGTTTCTATGAAGCACTTGTGTGAAGTGTAGATAGGTTATGAGCTAAATGGTTATTTCCAAAAAGGGAAATTTGAAAACCTACCTATCTTTTACTCTAACTTTAAAATGCATGGCAAGGTGTTAATGATTATTTTAGGTTGCATTCTCAACTGCATAAGGATAAAACTGTATCCAAAAAAACTCAACACAAAGATGATGTTCTTCCTATCTAGAATGGTAGTGCTCCGCCTATTGAGAATGGCATATTTCCTTCTTTTGAGATTGAAGGAAATAAGTTCATGTCGGGTGATGTTCCTCCACCTGTTATTATCAGCTATGTTCCTTCTTGTACTTCACCCATTCATATTGACTCAGATCATTCTATTATCGAGTGTTTTTTGTTCTCTCCTGTCTACACTTTCTAGACTTTGCTTCCTACTCAAATGGTTTGTACATGAATTGACAAAATCATTAAATTTTTTTTTTTTGGAAAGGTAGTAGTGGTAACAACAAAATTGCTTGGGCCTCTTGGGATAAATTTTGTGTGGTTTTAAAAGAGGGTGGCCTTGGTTACAAAAGCATGGCTGACCTTGCCCACACTTTTTCATTTAAATTATGGTTTAATTTTTGTGCCAAGCTTTCTTTGTAGGATAAATTTATGTCTTCCAAATATTGTGTTGGGAAACATCCTACAACTTGTTCTTTCAATCTTGGTGATTCTAATGTTTGGCAAAGGAAGTTCCAGGTAAAGTGGGAAGTGGAGCCTCATCCTTCTTGTTGTCTTGGGGAAGGTAACATTTTTTTTTCTCGCAGGAGCAATGGTTAAGCTCTTGCTTTATTGACTCCGTCATTTATTCCAATTCTACGACTATGGTTAAGGTAAATTACTTTATTAATGATAATTGCTAGGATTATGATAAGCTTGTCAATGTTAGCCCGGATTCCACCATTCAAAAAATTCTAAAACTTCCTCTAAACCTAGAATTAAAGGATGTGTTATTATGTATGTTAACTAGTGATGGGAATTTTATATTAAAAGATGCTTGTCATGAGATCAGACTTCAGAATGAGGTTAATATATTTTTTTTGATGACTTGGCATAAAAGCATCCCCTCTTCTGTTTCTACTTTTATTTGGTGTATTATTCATATATTCATTCCTACGGATGATACCTTCTAAATGTCAATGTTGTTTCCATTTGGAAAGTATGCATCATGTTTTTGTTTTAGGTTCACTAGCTATTAAAACTTTGTATTGCTTTGATGATATTTTTAAATCAAATATATTCCATGTGAACATATCCATTAATGCTCTTCTTAATGCTTAGTTTGTCAATTCCAAAGGGCGCATTAGAAATGTTACATCTTCCCTAATTTTATGGTTTCTTTGGATGGAAAGGAACAATTACCTTTTTAATGGTATCAGAATGGATTCCATAGGGTTATTAAGAATGTAAAAGATAAATTTCTCAATTTGTTTTCTATTAATTTACTTTCTAACAAAAGTTTCAATAACTGTTATGATGTTGCTAAGGATTTCGGTATCAGGTTGGAGGCCTGTTTACGTCCTTGTCTTCCTCGTTTTATTGCTTGGGTTAAACCGGTTGTGGATTGTTTCAAATTTAACCTTGGTATTTCCATTGAGGTTAATAACATTGGTTCTGGTTGTATCATTAGAGACTACTAAGGTAATGTTATTCTTGCCTATGCGGGATTGTTGATTAATGATAATCCTACTATGGCTTTTCTTACTGCTGTTCTTTATGGTTTAAGGAGTTGTATGTCCCGAGACATTACTAATATTAGAATTTATATTGAGCCTTCTTTTAATCTTTAATGCATTTGTAATGAGGTGAACTCCGTTTGCAACTTGGAGGCTTTTTATATTGTTAGGGACATTAAACAGTTGATGGTTTTTATCCCTACTTTTATTTCTTGTGTAATTAAAGAAGGCACTGCTTGTGCAACTTGGTTGGCTCATTTTAGCTCTGGGATTGATTGTTCCATGGACTTTATGGAAACCAATATTCCCTCTCCTTTAAAAGTCCTATTAAGATTAGACAAAATTTGCTTACCTTATGTTACAAGTTAATTTTCCCCTTTTTGTGTTTTTTGCTTTGGGTTTTTGGTCCTTCTCTGATTATCGTGTTTGGTTTGCTTGGTTTTACTCTTGTTTTGGGGATACTTAGGTGATCCTTTTTGACAAGTGTCATGCCCTTATTTTTTTTGTTTGGGAATGCTCTAGCAGGTGCTATGTTGGGTGTTTTGGGCCTAACAATGATTGTAAAATCTTATTGAAGGAATTCCTTTTTGTTCCTCTCCTTCCTCAGATTCTGGTTGTGTAGGATTCTACTAGTGATGGGGCTTTTGGGTTATTAGTTTTCTAGATGGGGCTATTGTTTGGCCATTTGGTTAGTGGAGTCTTGCTAAGGCATTATGGGGCATTTAATTTTGGTCTGGATGCTAGCTCATTTTTTTGTGGTTTTAGGTTTAGCCATTTGGGTCAGTTGTACTAGACTACCTGTGCTGGTAGAGAGGGTTTTGCTGCTTGGTTGGAGTTGGAGTTGGACTACTGGAGCCCAATTTGGTTTTTACTGGAATACTGGGGTTGGTTTTCTTCTCAGTTTGAGTGGTTGTTCCTTTACATTGTTTGGTTTGGCTTTATCAGGTTTTTTGGGTTGAGGTGGTGCTGGCTGGGGCTCTTTGGTGGGATGAAGCGGCATAAGGTGTTTCCTTATGATATTTGTGTTGTTAACTATAACCTGAGCTCTATATGCCCGGCCACATCTAGTCTTGAACTACCTTTCCTCTAGTTTGAGTATTGCTTTTTGGATCGCCACCATCTTTTTTTTTGTCTGTGCTGGGTATTTGGCATTATTTTCCTGCTGTTGGTTTTCTTATGATCTGCATTTTCCCAGGTATTATTTGAGGGAAATTTTCATTATGGTTTGTCATTCGATTTCTTTTTATGGTGGCATGTTGTATTTCCATTGGGTGTATTCTCCTTCCTATGAGGTCTGCATTTAATCTGAGAAGACAATGGTGGTTTTTATTAATTGGAATATGGTTGGATACCATAGAACACACTGGTGGTTCTCTTACCTCCCTTTTGGCTATTTAATTCTATGGATATGTTTTGTTCTTTGTTCTCTCTCTTACAGGATTTTTTTTTTGCAAGTCTTTGCACTTCTAATTTTTTGGAAAGGGATCTTGTGCCGAATGTCAACAATTGCTTCTCTCCTTTTTATTTGGGTGCTCTTGATTGTGCACCTTAGAATATTCTTTGGTTTAATTGTATTTTTGAGTTGTAGGGATCTTGAGCTCATAGGATTTTTTTATTTTTGGTCTTGTAGCTCTTTAGAGTAGTAGATAGCTCGAGGTCCCTTTAAGGACCTTGTAATTTTCTTTTTAATCAATGCGTAGGCCCCTCCATTGGTTTCCCTTAAAAAAAGTATCCAAAACACTAAATCATTAGTCATTCCACATTTTTAGTCTTAACCATGCCAAATTGAACCTTGCATTTCCTTAAGGAGGCTTCTTGAAACCTTACCCATTGAAGCTTGTCCCATGGAAAGAACTTGTTAATTATGTAATTAGACTAATAAATTAGGGGAAATCATCTAGATTTATAAAATTTACAACTCCTTACATACTTGGCTAAATTCAGTGATCTTATACTCATTAGATTTGCTTTAATGAGGAAAACAAAAGACCTATGTTTTAGAACTAAAGTTTTTAAAATTACTAGGTAAATTGAATTCCTTATGAATCCAAATTCGAAGACATGAATATTGGAGATGTTTAGGAAATATTCAAAATGCATCATATGAACTTGAGATCTTTATGCGCTTCAATGAACAGATTCAAAATAATAGGTCAAGAAATGACTTAAATTTAAAATTGGAATAAACACAAATAATTTAAAATAATGTTGTTGTTTTTGGTTGTTTGTTAACTGATGCCTCTAAGATTACATTTAAATTGATTTTACCCCCATCCCTTGCTAAGATTACATTAAATAAAATTCTAAATGTTTGGTTGTACTAAATTTAGAAATTTATTAAGTACCCTCGGTGGGCCTTAATGGTCTCAAAATTGATTGAGTTTGAATCTCTAATTTTGGTGAACCTTTTGTTTAAATTTAAAAAATTTTAGAGGTTGTTTAGTCTAACAATTTCAAAGGCTAAATCACATTGCTTAATTTGCCTAGTTTTTTCTTTAATTCATAAATAATTAAAATTAAATCCTAAAAATACAATATAAATTACATATTGCACAAAATTAATAAAGCTATAATGAAAAAGAAAATCCCCATAAAAATCTTAAAAAATAAAAAATAATTTAAACATTAAGAAAATTCTATAATTAAATAATTATTATAATTAAAAATATAAATATATCATATAAATTATTTTATCTAAGAAAATACAAACATAAATGAAAAATAATGTTATTAATATATTAATTATTTAAATTAATTAGTTTAATTTGTAAAAATCATAACTAAATAAAAAAAATCTAAAAAATGCAGACACATTTGCATTGAACTCAAAATTAAACCTTATATTTATCTAAAAAAATAAAAAAAACATTGAAAATCTTAATCAAATAAAAAGGTCAATCTTTTGTGAAATTTCATGAATAAATCTAATTAAATATTAAAAAAATTCCTTTCAATCTTAAAAAATTAAGTAATAAATCTATAAAATAAATTAAAATTAGTGGAACAGTAATAAAAATTAAATAGATGATAATAGGAGTAGTTTGTCTAGAAATTCGGGCTTGTAGGAGTACTAGCGTGAAGGAGGATGAAATAGGCCTTATGGCTTTAATAAGAACATGATAATTGTCACTTAACCTAAATAATAAGTAATAAATCATTAATAAAATGAAGCTTACAAACCTTTTGTAAGATTCCTTTTGGAGGACATAAGTGAATTGAATTTATAGATCTTAAGAATAAAAAATGTCTAATTGAATTGAAGAACATTGAATAACCAATCATTAGTGAACATTAAAACATTCAAAATATATCTGAAAATCAAATCCAAAATATTAAAATGTTATAACATGAATTCAAACACAATCATCATTGGATTTATATAATTAAATAAAATGATAGAAAACTTTAAAAAGTAATAAACTTAGGATCTATATATAAAAAATCATCATTGGCTTGTTATACACATTGTAAATTATTTGTTAGGATAACCAACTCTAGCTTTAGGTTAGGTCATTGTTCTTTCATGCATTTTTTTAAATATGAAAATTACTTGTGCTTGGATGTGAGCAATTTTTTATGGTAGGCTATGATATACTCTACGATGCATTGTTGCTACATTTTGTTATCTATGATGGTCATCTATATTTTCCTACGTTAAGAGTTATATGAATGTCTATTGGTAATCAAAAGTTTTTGCAGTTGTCCATCTTATGCTGGGCTATTATTAAAGAGGGCTAAGATTAATTAAAGTATAAACTAATAAAATTTTCCAAAGGTGCTTTTATTGCTTAACATCCTTAATTATTAAAGTTTAAACTAATAGACTTTTTTAAAGGTTCCTTTTTTGCTTAACACCCTTAATTATTACAAGCATGTCCATGATTATAAGTTGCTCAAAGAATGCAAAAATATTTATGTGATATGATATTATATGATTTGAGAATCATGTATAAAGTACTTTTTTAACTTATAGGGTTAAATATTCATTCTTATTTTTAAATAATTTTTTTAAAAAGAGTTATAAACACTAAAAACGAGGAATTTTACTAGAAAAGGACGAGGGAACCAAAGAGGAAATAATATCATTCATTAGAAAATTCTTTTCAATTGGAATCCCTACTAGAGGAATAAGGATTCAAGATTTAATAGAAGGATTAAAGACTAGAAAATACCTCATTTTATAAAGATTTGCTTTATTTCATAACATTAGAATCAAATTTTTTGTTGGAAGAGGTTGGCCACCTTTACTTTTTAAAGATGTTGGTTTGTATTAAGTGGCACTTGACACATGGACTTTAGAAATTCCCTACTTTGCTTTATTATAGTTTGTTGAATGTTTGTTCACATTGATTCTACACTAGAAGCCCCTACCATTTTTAGGTTGAATTCTTATATGTGCTTCTTCCTGGATATTTTGCTAGTCTCTTAGGAAATAAATATTTTCATACACATAACGAATAAAATTTTTTGGATAACCTAAGAAGATTACTGGTTTAGAAATTAAGCTTGAGGTCATCTAAGGTTGCCTAAATCATATCCTTTAATTTCTCCGTATATGGCAACCCCCTAACTAGGTGTAAAAGTAGATCACTTGACTTGTGAGGGTATAATTCTATCCCAAACAAGATATGCTCATTTAGGATAAAAATCTATTATCTAAAACTTTTAAAATTTCACCTGTAGATTATTGTATAAGATTCAACCACATTGCATTGAATTAGAAATAAATTTAAAAATAGTTAAATTTTAATTTTCTTTTGCTTTAGATGCATAATTACCCTTAATAAACTCAAGTCTACTTCAAAATTTCTTTAAATGTTTGGCCTATATTCCAAAAATATAAATATAAATAGCTTACCCGTTTTAAATTTTATTTGAACGATGGTCTTTAAAATTATTAGGCGATTTAGCTGGAATTCCACTACGAGAGTAATAAATGTCCATAATAGAATCAGACACTTTTATAATTATTAGAATAGGTTGAGGATACTATTCAATTAGCCAAACATTATTTTAATTTTTTAGGTATACCTTAAATCACAAGTTATCATCCTACAGGAATATAATCACAAATATCTAATAAAATTTAAACTCAAACATAAAAATTCTCCTAAAAATATTAATTCTCAATATATGATAGACTGGAGTTCTTCTGGCTGGTCCCAAAATGCTAATGCTCAATACAGTTGATCTTTTGGACTCAAGAAATAACTATTCAATATTGAACTAATCTCCTTTGAAAACTTCAAAACCCTATATCCATTCCTTAAGCATTAAAATCTAAGAAAATGTTTTCCACTACTTTAGTGGAGAGTATTTTAGGAAGACTCACATCTCCTAGGTTATCATTTACCAGGAAGGCTTGCTTGATGGGGAATCTATAGCTCCAAAATAAAAAAATACCTATCTTAATTCCATAAGATAGGTAAAATCTATAGAAATTTAAACAATTTTTCAAAACATAAGTTTACTTTTAAATACCTTTGTAGAATATCTTGTTCACCTTTCAAGGTGATATTTTATTTTCCCTAGTGTACTTAATTATTGAACTAATAATCCATTAAAACACCATATTTTTCTTTAAATATTATTCAAGAATGACATGTCTGCCTTCTGAGATAATAGATTATTTTTTTTTTTATACTTGACTACAAAAATTAAATTTTTTAAAACCTTATTTTTGTCTTTAAATGAATTGTAGAATATCATGTCTATCTCTTCATATAGTACATTATTCTCAATGAAACATTTTATTATAGAAGTATGAGTACCCCGAATCTGCGTAGAAATTTTTTATTTTTCCCAAAAAAAAATTAGCAACTTTGTTGGGGAAGTTTCTTCTCTCCATCTTTAGTAGTGACTTACATTTTATATCTGTAGGACAGTTACGCTTATTTTAAGTTGGGAATACCTCTTTCCCATTAATTTCCTTATTCATTTCTTCCTTATGTAAATTTGCTCAGCATTTAAAAGTTAGAGAGGTAAGAAAGAAATTTCTAAATAAGAATGTGGCTTGCTAAGTTTTTGGTTAAAAAAATAAGATAAATACCAATTCCTTTAAATATCTACTAAGCCACCTGGATTTCAAGAACATCATATTAGATGAAAATATGACAAGTAAGGTTATTAAATCTAAAGTTTCTAAAAAATAAATTTAAATTTCAATCAATAGTAATTTTTTTTTAAAACAATAACTTTTCGATCTCAATGGATACATAGTTGTTACATTCTACCGTAACATGGTGAGTACAATGAGAATTTCTAATTTGAATTAAGATTAGTTTTTGAGTTATAACTTTGTTAGAAATAATTATTTTAAAAAATATTTATTGAATTTATCTTTTAAATCTTAGAAGAATAGCAGACAAACTAATCCTTTTATTTGGTAAGAATCTCTCTATTGAGAAAATCAGTTCCTGAAATATAATCATGTTTGGATAGGTTTTATAGACTATAGTATTGTTAATAAATGAAAACAAGATAATTAATCTCACAACTATTGGCCGACGGAATGATCCTCTAATATAGATTACCTTGGAGTTAGGGTTTGACTCCCTTATTCTATAAAAGAGAGCTCATGTTACCCTTTTACCCACTACACCTCTTACTAATGAAGATAAAAAACTAAAGTCAATAATACTTAAACGAATAACAAAAAGTCCCTTGGTGTTTAAAAGTAGTAAAACTTCTATTATTCATTTTGTTAGAAAGATAAAAAGAAAATATAATACAAGGATTAACATGAAAATTATTAAGGAAAGAAAAGCTATTTAATTGGGAACCTTTGTGCATGTCGAATATAAAAGTTTGTAAAGGTTGTTAACCCTCTAAGAACTAGCTCAAGGCTAACAAAGAGGGGAAGGGGCGAATTGGTAATTTAAAAATTTCTTTAACAAAAAGAATTTTCCCTTTTTAAAGATTTTTAAAATATATTAAAATATTAATTTTATCCATTAATTCCGAAGCAGAGTAATTTCACAATATTAAAATAAATTATAGTTTTCATCCATGTAGTAAATCATATTAAAGTGCAAAAATTAAAATGCAGAAAAATAAAAGGGTAAACACATTATATCTTATAGTTGTTTGATCAAATATGACGTACATCAACTCCCTGGACACCTCCGTAATAAGTTTTGAACTAAACCTTTAGTGATTCTCTTTTAGCCCCAGCAACAAGGAGAAGAATTCTTGAAAATATCTCATCTACCAACCTGTTGTGGTAGAGAACCTGAAACTTCTTTCACAGGTAGAGAACCTTGACTCCTTTTTCTCCCTCAAGGAGATGGTAGAGAACCATGAATCCCATTCAACTTCTCTAGTGAGACAGAGTAGTCAAGTTCTTTGACACCAAAGAGATCTTCTTCTTTCGAAACTTATCTCATGACAAACCTTGACTATGATGGTACTAAGGTGCATGCTTATCGAAGAAACCATATGAAACCCCCTCGACACTCCCTTAAAACACACAAGTATCTTCTCCATCTCAAACTCCACCCTTTCCCCCTCTCTCTCTCTCTCTCTCTCTCTCTCTCTCTCTCTCTCTCTCTTTCAAGTCTATCTCTTTAAGTTTTCTCTAGAAGAATAGAGACACATTGATCATGAGGGTTATGAAAAACCATAGAAACTCAATTCTGACACATTGATCATCCAGTACGATCTTAGGATCACCCTGCATAATTAGTTTAAAATAGCCCTTTCTGCTAGTACAAACAGCATTGTATTGTATAATTAGTTCAAGTGTTTATATTGATCATATTGTATGATTGAGAAAATTACCCATTATAAATTATATAAACACATAGCTAATCATCCCATACAATATGCGGCTATTAAATATCATACCATTCAAGAATCAAATCATCCAGTACGATTGCCTATGATCATCCTATACAATCTACTTGAATAATTTTGCCATAATTATGCTATTAATCACATGATCAATTTAGGCAAGATTGTCATCAAACATACGGTATGATAAAGATTATATGGTATGATTAAAACCATGTTAGAATTTTAAAATAATACCTATATTTGGATTTATGTCTACTTTGATTATTTCTACGGATCAAGCTGTACAATGTGAATTATACATTATGATCAGTTCATCAATTTAAACATATTTATATAACTTAACTCAAGAAATAAAAAATAAGTCAAGGAATATTACAAATTCTATATATCATTATCTATTATACCCAATCTTGATCCCTGAATCATCATTGGATTGTGCATGGCATTCCTAAAATATTAGTACACACATAAATAAATAGAGAATGCAGATACTAAGAGACACAAAGATGTGAGCCACCGTGTTTGTTATCATCAAAAACATAATTTAATTAGTTTGAGTTATAATAATCTCCCCTTTCCTTAGGATGACATACATTACTGGTTAATTTTATAAACTAAAAATATTTTCACGAAATCTCCCCATCATAAGATAATTATATTAAAAATAAGGGAAGTAAAAAAGAGGTTTTTTTTATAAAAATAAAAAAAAAAGCTTTTAGAAACTAAATAATAGATAAACTAGTGCAAATACAAGATGAACCTATGCAACTTAAACACAAATACAACTAGCCAAATAGATTCTCCCAATTTGACAATTTCAAAGAGAAGAGAAACTCATAAAAAATAAGAATAAAAAATCATAAAAACTAAAGATCATATGAACCCTGATACGGTGGAGGTGGTGGTGATGTTTAAGAAGAATAAAATAATTTCAATAAATTTTCTCGGAACGAGAAAGTTACATCTTAATTTTATTCAAAAGCTTAGTAAGAAATAAATTTGCCTCACATTTGTTACTCAAATTCAACCTCCCAATAGGCTAAACTCTATTTTAAATAAAAATCTAATTCAATGAATAAATTAGAGAAGAAAATTTAAACTTTTCAATATTCTTGCATGGACTATATCTAAAAGAATAACAATACAAAAACGGTGACTCATTGTGGGCCCATGTTGTGACACTTTATCAATTTTTTGTGCACTTTGTGCATCTTTTCATTTTTGATACACTTTGTGCATCTTGGTATTATCATTAAACGTCTTTTCATTTTGGGCACATTTTGTGCCTCTTTTTTTTGTTAAAATTTACTTCCTTTCTAAACCCTTTAAAAGAGATTTTTTTTTTTAATTTGCACTATCATCTTCCAAATATAAGAGAAGAAACTCACTCCGTTATATAATGAAAAATAAACTACAATGCATATTTGATCTAGTGAAAAAAATGAATAACTTGACCAAGAAAGTTCATAAAGTAAATTTATAAACTTGCAAAAGATCCCTATGAGATAGAAAAATATTGGAAGATAAAAAATGTTTAAATTTTAAGTCAAATTTTAAATTTGCTATAGAATTTGATTTAAAAGAGAAATAATCCCATTAAAAAATAAGATGGCTAGAAATAATCATGAATTTGTTTCATTTAATAGTTTAGATAAGTCAACCATTACTTACCAAAAATTTTAAGTAAAAAGGAGGTGAAGTTTTTTTTATGTGATTAGAGAGAAGTAATTTGATTCTCCTATGCATTTATGGGAACTCATGTGATTTCTGTGTGTTGATCAGAGCGACTACACACAAAAAATGATGGAAAATAAAATAAAATATCACAAACATAAATAACTTTCTACAAAACAAAAACACAAAGAAAAAACACAAAAAATAAACACATTCACAACAAACTAAATACATATATGCATACATTTACTATAAAATAGATAACCAAACCAATAAAACTTTATACCTCATCATCTTACTCCTTGTTTGATGATTCAGAAGCTAAGTACACCCAGGATATTTTTTTTTGCTTTTTATCATTTTCCCTTATTTTAATTAGCTTATTTTTACCCATTTCCTTTGTAGAAAAAGTTTTTAAATTAAGACATTTATTTTTATATTTCCGACTTTCCTACACCTAAAACAAATAATGTCAGGAAAATTTTTACCATTCTTACCATTTTTATCTTTGTTCCACTTTACTGATGTCAATGCTTATGCTTCAGTAGATTTTAAAATTTACTTGTTGTTGATGCTATCTCCTTTATCTCATCATCTATTAATTTACTTTTATCTGTTTCTTCAAATTTTAGCATTATAGTTTCACCTGCATCCAAAAGTCTTTGACTCACACTTTGCTTGTGGGTAATGAGTGAGCCAATCAGATTATTAATAGAATAATCATTCAAGTCATTTGATTTATAAATAGCATCCACTTTATCATTAAATTTATAAGGTAGACAACATAGAATTTTATTGAGTATTTTTTAAGTTTGAAATTTGTTAGTTAAATCATGTAATTATATCACTATTTGAAAAAAAACAAGTATACATGCTCAATATAGTCTCAAAAGGTTTCATGCAAAATAGTTCATAATCATGCATTAAAATATTCAACTTAGAATCCTTGACTTCACTAGTACCTTTGTATGTAGTGTATAATCTATCCCAAATTTCCTTGCTAGTAGTTCATGTAGAGTGTTTATTATAATCATGATAATTCAAATCATAGAAGAAACAATTCAAACATTTACTATTAAATTAAGAATTAGTTTGTTTTACTTCACTCCATTCAATAAGTGGAATATAAGGTTTGACTCTAACAAAAATAAATGATGGTACAAAATAGCCAATTAGAATTATATGCAAAATTTAATAATCTACTGATTGCAAGAAAGTAGACATGCGAAATTTCTAAAAATCAAAAGAAATATTTTCAAATAATGGTGGTTGTGTGATTGAATATCCTTCTATAATACACCGATTTATAAATTTAGTCATTGATCTTTTTTTTTTAAAGTTTCCTAAAACTTAGTTTTTGATTCCCACTTTGATACCACTTAAGAATTTGTGAAGATTGTTAGACCCCTAAGAACTAGCTCGAGGCTAACCAAGAGGAGGGGAGTGAATTGGTAATTTAAAAATATCTTTAATAAAAAGAAAATCCCCTTTTTAAAGCTCTTTAAAATATATGAAAATATCAATTTTATCCCTTGATGTGGAAGTAGAGTAATTTCACAATAACAAAACAAATCTGAGTTTTCAAGCATATAGTAAATAATATAAAAGCATGGAAATTAAAATGTAGAAAAATAAAAGAATAACCCTCCAAATTTTATACTGGTGCAGTCAAATCTGACCGACATCCACTCCCCAAAAACCTCTATTCTATGTATGCACTAAACCTTTAGTAACTCTACTTTAGCCCCCACAACTAAACTGAAAAGCCTTTAAAAAATTTCTTCCACCAACCAGAAGTGGCAAATGAATTGAAACTCCTTTCATAGGCAGAGAACATTAACTCATTTTTATCCATATAGGAGATGCCAGAGAACGATGAATCCTTCTCACCTTCCTTGGTGCGGTGGAGTAGACGGGTCCTTTTATAACAAAGAGACTTCTTCTTCCCAAAACTTCCCTCAATACAACCCTTGAATATGATGGTATTAAGGTGCAAGCTTACCAAAGCAACCATGTGAAATACCCTCCACAATCCCTTGAAACCCATATGGATCTTATTACTCTGAAACTCCACCCATTCCTCTCTCCCTGTCAAGGCTCTCTCTTCATGTTTTCTCTAAAAGAATTGAAACTTAATGCATGCCAAAGGCTCATACTGAGTATTTAAAGAATGTTTAATTATAGGACTTTGAAAAACCTAGAAGCTTAATTATGGTGGAACTGATCGTCCATTATGATCTTAGGATCGTGCTCTATGATTAGTTCAAAAAAATCCTTTCAGTTAGTATGAACAACATTGTCATATACAATTAGTTCAAGTGTTTGTATTGATCATTTTGTATGATTGAGAACATTGTCCAATATAATTAGTTTTTTTTTTTTTTGAGAAGAACATTGTCCAATACAATTAGTTTAAACACATTGCTAATTGTTCCATATAATAGGCAGCGATTAAATATCGTATGATGCAGGAATTAGATCATCTAGCAAGATCATATCCGATCATGTTGTATGATCTAATAGAACAATTTTATCATAATTAAGCTCCTAATCATGAGATCAATTTAGGCATGATTGTAATTGATTGTATGATACACTAAATATCATATGGTATGATTAAAACAAAACTTGAATTATAAAATAATACCTAAATTATGATTGCATCTAATTTAACAATTTCTATGGATCATCTTGTTTGATGTGAATCATACAATATAATTAGTTCAAATTGCATTAATATCAAAATTAGTAATTTTGATGAGCTAATCGTACAATACATTACAAGTTGTACAGTACGATTAGTTCATAAATTTAAACAACTAATTTTGAGTCAATCATTCTCCCTTGAGTGTGTGTGTGCTTGGTCACCAAGCTAGCAAACACCATTACAGGACTTTACTCAAGAAATAAAAAATACGTCAATTAATATTAAAAAATTTTAATAGTATAATCTATTCTACAAAATCTTAGGACTTGAGACATCATTACATAGTGCATGGTTTTCCTAATATGTTTTTGTACTCACATAAACAAATATATAATGCAAATATAAGGAGACACAAAGATGTAATTCATAATGTTTGAAATCATAAAAAGTTTAAACTTGTGAGCCCAAGTTACAATTAAATTTGAGGTCCGCTGAGAGTTCATTGTTCATCCCTAATCTCATCTCATTGGAGGAAGCTGCAACCAACCTCTTTATGCTACCAAAGAGAGAGAGAATGTTTGTATGTTCACAATCTCTACCATGCCCTTTAGACTTAAAGTGCTCTGATGGAATTAGAAAGTTTGTTAGGGATATTAATTGGGGATGTTAAGACCTTAAGAACTAGCTCAAGGCTAACCAAGAGGGAGGGTGAGTTAGTATTTTAAAAATATTTCAATCAAAACATAAACTCAAACAAAACCAAAATTCACCATAGAGAAAATCAAAGTGTGGAAATTAAATGCAGAAAATATAAAGGAAAGAACACACCAGATTTATAGTGGTTCAGTCAAACCTTTACCTACATCCACTATTTTGAGGCACCCTCCAAGAATTGCACTAAACATAGTGTCTCTCCGTTAGCCCCCACAGTAAGGTAGAGAAGCCCTTACAAAATAACTTACACCTTCCCCGGTGCAGCAGAGTAGTCGGGTCCTTTGACACCAAAGAGATCTTATTCTTCCCAGAACTTCCCTCAAGATGAGCATTAAATCTGATGGTACTAAGGTGAAAGCTGGCCGAAGTAACTTTATGGAACCCCCTCCACACTCCCTTGAAACCCCCTCCAAGGATGTTCTCCCTCTCTCAAACTCTACCCTTTCCTCTCTCCCTTTCAGCTCTCTCTTCAAGTTTCCTGTAGAAGAACGAAGCTTCAATGTCTATGAAAGATACGTACTAAGTGCCTTGTCAAATTTTAAATAGAAGAGCTCTAAACAATCTCATTAACTGAAAATTGCCGACTTTATCGTCTAGGACTATATGAATATCATCCTGTACGATCCGAACAAATTATGCTCAATTATCCAGGACGATTTGTGATGATCAGTAGGTTTTTATTCATATCATCCAGTCTAATAGTATATCATCCTCTATGATTAGTTCAAATCAGCACATATCATCCAGAGCATCTCTCTGAATAGAAGCTGTCTATCCCAGGTGATTATAGAGATATAAACTCTGCATTTTTTCTAGAGAGAGGACACAAATTTCAAATTTTGACTTGGCACTTTTGATGGTGGTAGAGGGTCTCCGGCCTCCAATTATGGCTGACGGTCTGTCTGTGGGTCAACTTGTTATTCTAACCAAATTGTTCTCTTCTCGTAGAAATATGGCTTCCTCACCTCCAGCTTTTAGGGATCTTCCAATGGCAGATGAGAAGGTCAGATTCTTGGCTAGAAAACTACTGGTCATCAATGAAGGTGGATTGGAGAAGCTGAAGAAATCTATTGAGATAATAGGTAATGGAAAAATAGTGATCCTCGAAGAAGATTTTAAGGCACAAAAATCTTCATCTCCTATTGACCCCTCAAAAAAATTTTATTTAATGGACACTGGTGGTTCATCGTCTAAATCAAAAATAAAAACCAACAAATCTTTGTTGGGTTCAAAAGATTGGGTGGAAATCTAGAAACGGTATGGCAAAGCTTCGAGCAATGATTTTAGAGTATTTCTAGAGTCAAATTCTAAAACTGCTGGTGTGGAGGTAAATGCAAATATTCAAGGGTTGAGTTCTAATGATTTAAGAAAAGTTTGATCCTGTGATGAACGAGACCTTGCTAAATGTAATCTGGAAAATACTTAGCCTATTATCATGCAGAAGCCAACTGGTAATGAGTTAAAAAATTCTTAGACAAAAAAATCCAATATTAATGTCTATAATTTGGATTTTGGAGAGGATTTCATAAATCAAGATTCTATGGTGAAGTTACATTCAGCAAACGAATTGAAAAATGCTAATAAACTATGTAAGTCATTAGTTATTAAAGTCTTTGGAGACAATATTCCTTTTCAATTCATAAGTATACAGTTAAAGAGGCAATGGACATAATTTGGAAATTTCATTTAACTAAGCTTGGTTTGGGATGGGTGCTTTGTGCATTCGATGAACAAGAAGCATTAGATTCTGTCTTTTCCAATGTCCATGGTATGTAAAGGACAATATAATAGGGTTAGATAGATTGTCTCCATCTTTCTCTCCTTTATCCTTGAAAGGTTTCTCGACACCTATTTGGATCAGAATGCCAAACCTACCTCTTCAATGTTGGGACATAATTAATATTTGTACGATTGCCACCTTGGTTGGGAAACCATACATGATAGATGGGAACATGTTCCAATGGAATAGAAGGGAATTTGCAAGGGTTTGCATTCGCATCAACCTGGATGGGAAGCTTCCCTTGGGAGTTTAGGTTGCAGGGAAATTCTTCCAGAGGATTGAATATGAAAAGATACCAAATTTTTGCTACAATTGTGGTAAAATTGGTCATCTAAAGAGCAATTGTCCTATTTTAAAGGAGGTAAATTCGGTAGAAGTAGCTGATATGTTGGTATCAAATGACAAAACAAAGTCTGTTAGAGAGGCAGATAAACCTGTGGAAAGAAAATTTGAAGAGTATGGATCGTGGATACATATGAATTTTAAAAGTAGGAAAGTTGTATCTCTAAGGTCAAAGAAGCTGTTTCAATACAGTAAGAATGAGGTTACAAGGAGGAGTAATGTTCAAATAAAATTTATAAAAAAGTTGAAAAACCTATAATTGAAGGCAATGGGAATAAGGAGTTTGACGGGACAACAGATAATGCAGAAGAAGTGGTTAACAACACTGAAGATACACAAGTAAATTCTGGCTCTCAGAATAAAGAAAGATTTGAGATGGGTTTGTTACACATTCCTTTATTAAATTTATGTGCTAAGAATAAATTTAAACTGCTTGAAGAAGAAATAAAGGAAGGAGAAATAACAGCTAATATGGGAGAACCACCTGGGAGTTTTTCAACACTTGAAAAAGTGGAGAAAGATAACAGTGAAGCTGAAACTCAAATTCCACTGAAATCTACTAATGAAAAAAGGATATGAAACTAAAAAGAAAAGTACTAAACAACTTAAAGGTTTAGGTCCTATCAAAGTTACTACAAAGAGTAGAAAGGGTGAAGGGGAAATTAAGGGTAAAATGGGGAATCATTCCCGAATTTTATCATAAATGACTTCTATTTGCTTTTGGAATGTGGAGGAGCTAGAAAGAGGAGAGCTTCTCTATACATCAAGGAGTTTGTGAAGGATAATAATGTTTTGTTTTAGGGTTTATTAAAAACTAAAATCACTTGGTTTAATAGAAGTGAAGTAAACATGCTCATTGGAGACGATTAGGAATACTATCAAGTACCTTCATAAGGCTTATCTGAAGGTATCATGGTGTTATGGAGATCAAATGCTGTAGCTTTTAAGATACTGGAATCAAATCAGCAATTCATCATGGGAGAGCTTGAAGTTTTTAACAAAGGAAGTTAGAGAATTGGAGCTTTATATGGTAGCAAGGATGCTTATAAAAGAAGAACTATGTGGGAAAGGTTACAACTTGTTCTTCTAAAGAAGTAGCTATGATTATTGGGGGAGATTTTAATTGTCTCCTCAATAAGGAAGATAAAAGAGGTGGTAAAAGATATACCTATTCTATGGGAGCTAGAGAAATGGAGCTTTTCCTTGCTGGGTAGATGTTATCTTAATTCACCAGCTTTATGTTCTCCTCATCAGTAAGTGGTTAAACACCTTCCAAGAATTACTTCAGATCATTATCCAATTTCTCTAAACCATTTGGAACTCAAATCATAATTTAAAAAGGCAATTATATTTGAAGATATTTTGGTAGATAATCCTGCTTCATATGCTTTGGCGAGGAAAGTTTGGGGAAAAAAAGTGACAAGTGATTGTGGTCACATCCTGAACCAAAAAATGAAAAAGGTTCTTAAAGTTCTATTCTATTAGAGCAAGGAGAAGCATAAAACTCTTCTCCAGCAAAAGGATAATATGCTCAAAGAAACTCTTATACTTTAGGAAAAATAATGCTTATAATGAATACTTTCGAAAGATGATAGCTGGCGCTTTAATGCAAGGTAACCGAATACAATTCTTTTTTAGCTCGATTAAATACCTGGTGGAGGCAGCGAGCTAAGATCAAATGGGCTTCTGAAAGACATTGTAACACCAAATTCCCTCATGCATTTGCAAGTGCTAGAAGAAATTCCAATTATATCAATACTATCAAAAACGGGGACGGGATGTCAGAAGAAGATCAACATCAAATTGAAAATATTTTAGTTTGTTTTTTTTTGAAATTAAATGGAGAATTAGAGAATGTAAATTGGATGGGTGGCCTGCTCCAAATACCTATTTGAATGAGGAAGATGTTAGTTACCTGAATAAGGAGTTCCCTATTGAAGAGGTGGAGGCGATTATTAAACAAGCAGGAAATTTTACTGCACCTTGAAACGATGGGATCACATATTCATTCTTCAAAGGGTATTGGGAAATTATTAAGGAAGATCTATGGAATGTATTAAAATAGTTTTTCATTACAGGGAGCATGAATCCGAAGTGGAAGAAAACAATTACTGTTCTAAGTCCTAAAGTTACAAATCCAGAATCCCCTTTTAACTTTTGACCGATTAGTCTATGCAATGTGGTTTACAAGGTGGCTGCCAAGCTAATTATAAACAAGATTTCATCCATAATGGCAAAAGTTATCTCTGAAGAACAATCAGCTTTTCTGAAAGGTAGAACCATGTCAGATCACATCTTGGTAGCTCATGAAGTATTTCATAAGTTCAGGTATTCAAAATCCAAAAAATGCTAGTTGCTTTTAAATTTGAATTGAAACAGGCTTATGACTCTCTGGGTTGGCCTACTTTGGAGAAAGATTTAACGTATTTTGGCTTTCCATTGACAATTTATAATCTAGTCTTGGAATGTGTTAAAGATCCAAAGTTTTCAATACTCATAAATGGAAATTATTTAAGATGGACTGAAGCCAAATGTGGATTTCGGCAAGGGTGTCCTGTTTCACCATTTATGTTAAATATTTGTGCCCAACTACTCTCAATTGCATTCAATCATGGAGAAGCTGATTATGGGGTAAGCCCATGTCATAATAGCCCAAAAATTTCTCACTTGATGTATGCAGATGACATAATTATTTTTTCCGAGGCAAAGATGAGCAAGATAAAGAAAATTAAACATACCTTGGAGGACTTCTGTAAATGGACTGGATAGAAAATTAAGAAAAATAAATCTTGCATCCTTTCTGGGAATATAGTGAGAAGAAGAAAGAAGAGATCTATCTCTCTGTTTATGGGCATTAGAGGAGTTAAAGAGTTCATTTTTCTTGGCTCCAAAATAGCTCTATGGGAGAAGACTTCCAATTTATCATTGAAAAGGCGCTGAAAATGGTTAACATTTGGGGAGGTAAATTTATATGTTTGGTAGGGAAAATAAACTTAGTTAAGTCTGTTTTGCTTTCCTACACAATTTTCTATTGCACACATTCCATGATTCCTAGAGGAATTCTTGGTGAGATTAATAAAATCTATAGATCCTTTAATTGGAGTAAAGTGGATGGGATAAAAGGCCTCCATTATGTTAAATGGGATACATTGTTCTTACCGGTGGAGTGGGGAGGAAGAGGACTTCATTCTCGTAGTGAGAAAATAGGTCCTCTTAGAGCTAAACTAGCTTGGATATATAATAAAGAGGAAGATTCTTTGCTACATAAGAAATTGTTTACGAAATATGGCCATCTGTATTGTGATTACTTCTCTTAAAAAAGTGGATCAACTGCTTGCAAAATCATCTTTGATGGAGGATCTTCCCTAAAGCCAATAGTTAGATGGAATATTGATAATTGGGAATCGATTAAAGCTTTAAAAGATATCTGGATTTTGGATAGATGCATAGATGAATGGCCTACATTTGTTAATCCTAACATGGAAGAAGATATCTCGGTTAATTCATTCATTTCTAGAGGGAGATGGAGTTACGAAGAACTAAGAGAAGGATTTGGTGAAGAGCTAGTAGAAATGATCAGCAAGATTCTGATATCCATGGAAGTTCCAACATATACTTTGGAATTAATATCTAAATATTATGGAAAGTCAATTTCATCATTGGCTTTTGCTGCAGTTGATAAGGAAACTCGGTTTCAATATTGAACCTAGTTGAAAAAGCTAAGTTAAAGCCACAGGTAGAATGTTTTTTGTGGAGGATTTTCAACAAGGCTTTACCAATGGCACATTTTCTCTTCTATAGAAGATTGCAAATGAATTATGGATGACCAAGGAAATGTAATATGCTTGAAGATATAGACCATGTAATATTCAAATGCAAAAAGCTAGTAGTTGTTTTTCAATAGCTAAATAAATGGGGTTTCGGCATTCCAGAATTCGATTCATTGGAGGAATGCTTCAAATGGATATCTCTCCAAAATTTATGTATGGTTAATTTATTTTGTAATGTCATCTATTTTTCTTGTAAAGGGAGAAACAAACGACTGCATAAAGGAAAAGATTATAGCTCACAATTCATTGCTTCGAAATCTCTCAATTTTACTGCCATTTCAGCAAACAATTATTCATATAAATCAGATAAATTGGGTGCTAACCATCTTTACAAGTTGTTGGATAATCATTGGCATCCCCCTCCACTTGACTGGATAAAGGTAATATAGATTCTTCATTACTCAAATCATATAAAGCAGGAATTGGCAGAGTTTTCAGAGATTTCAAAGGAAGATTTCTTTTAGCCTTTGGACACACTTGTGTACATTGGGACATATCATGACTAGAGCTAGAAGCCATCCAATATCTCAAGTATGAAATCAAACATTGGATGCTAATCTACAAGGGTATCATAATTGATAGTGACAATAGCAATATCATTAATCTTCTTCAATTGAGCTACTACAAAAATAAAGGTGAGTTGGATTCATCTCTAAAAGAGTTCAATAAGGTAATTTTCAATTGTGTAAATAGGAATTGCAATAAATTAGTGGATCTTTGTGCTAATTATGCAATTCTTAGTTCTTTTATTTGGGAAGATTTAGTACTTAATAAGGTTCCTCCTAATTTTATTTGTATGCTTAAGGAGGAATCAAATGGCATGTATTAGCTCTATGGTTTTCTTTTCTTAATAAAATTTTAATGCACCTGGGTGCATTTTCTCAAAAAAGAAAAAAAGAAAAAAAGAATCGAAGCTATTTTATATGTGATCATCTAGGAACAACTAAGGTTTTTTGAACTGATTGTCCCGGCTGATCTTGTGATTGTCTAGGATGATGTGATCATATAAATCAAGCCTTAATTTCTTTCCTTAATTATTAGATTAATTTAGGCATAATTATGTTGTATTGTCCAGGATGATGTCCAAAAATAAATAATACATAAATATATCTGGCGGCTGATTCTTTCTGATTTGAGCCTATCGTCCCGGCTAATACGAATATCATCCTGGATGACGTGCCTTAACTAGGATGCCCTAATTAGGATTTCTATTTTCAGGTGATCATCCAGGCTAATGTTTGGATTTTCTCGGATGATGTGAGCAAAAATAGAGAATTCTAAAATAGAAATAAGTCAGCAAGGTTACAAGCAAGAAAACACCCTTACAAACTAAGAAATACATTAATGAAAATTACAAATAGAACATGTTCTGTCAAAACTTGAGCCTTGTAAAGTGCATTATAATGCTGAAATGTTAGTAAACACAGAAAAAAAAAAATATTGCAAATACAGGTGGAGAACAGGAAGTGAGCCACAATATTTGTTATTATCAAAAGTATAATCTCATAGGCTCGAGTAGCAACATAGACTACTATACAAAGAAGACAAATGATGAGAAAATGGTATAAGAAAATAAGATCTATAGAAATATAACTCATAATTGCACTGCTTAAATGGGAAAAACTAAGTAAGAATACCTTATCCATATTAAGGGCATTATCTTTTAACATTTGGTCAAGGAATTCTTAACCCAAGAGAAGTCTTAAGTAAAAGTATTGATCACACTCTCTGTGATTCATCAAAAAGAAAGCTAAATAACTAATCACTTTTTTTTTTGCTTTTTGTTTGGTTAAAACTCATAGAGGGCCTTACGCATTAAAATAAAAAGTGATTACAAT
This sequence comes from Dendrobium catenatum, assembly GCF_001605985.2. Taxonomy (NCBI): domain Eukaryota; kingdom Viridiplantae; phylum Streptophyta; class Magnoliopsida; order Asparagales; family Orchidaceae; genus Dendrobium; species Dendrobium catenatum. Next base: position 67,725 of record NW_021319628.1, read on the forward strand.
GCCCTTAAAGGGGACCCTGAGCTCCATAATACTCAAAAGAGCTACAAAACAAAGCAAAAGAAAACCTACAAGCAGATAGTCCCCACTAAAACAAAAAATAAGACTACCTTGTAACAAGTTAATGATGATATAGACATGCATCCAAACAAGAAAAATACAAATAAGACCATGAAGCACGATCTTCCTACAAAAAATTTGACCATAGCCACAAGCAAATCCAGCTAAGAATTAATAAGGCTACGAAACAAAAAATTAAAGCACAAAATAATATAGGAATATAAATAGAAATTGATAAAATAAAAAAGAATAGTAACATGAAAGGATATTACCCATAAAAATCTTCCAAACTAAAAACCCCTCATAGTTGAACAAGAAATGCTCCCACCCAATATCAAAAACCTTGCTAAGAAGACCAAAACACATATCCAGAATATACTTATATTAATGCTTAAAATACAAAATAGGAACAAAAAGTAGTAGGACAAGCCTTGCAAGCTTATATGGAGCTCCAACCCAATACACCAATTAAAACCCAAAAAAGAGTACAGGCTGATAGAGCTTAGGACAAAATGAAAGTAACATTCATCACATGGGTAATCCAAATGCCACTCCATCCAACCACCATGCACAAATAACCCCACCTTGACAAGTAGCTTTGAAATGTCGTAAGACAGGTTAAGAGAGAAGGGAGCCTCACATACACTAATAGAAAAAAACCTAGATAGAGAAACAAAATAGTAGAAAATACAAGTCAAGGGGCACAATAGCCACCAGCACAAACCATAAAAGAGCCCTAGGCTAAGGCCAATAGCGCACCACAAAATGTCCCCTAAAATAATAACTAAATTTAGAATATATAGAGACTTGGCAAAGACCCAGGCACAACACCAAACACCTAAAAACCACCCAACAACCTCACAATAGAGGAAACACATAATAGAAACATTATAGCCCCAGTCCTTAACATTACTCCCATAGATACCCACAACCATAAATTACAGCCAAAACTAGGACTCAAAATAGCATATGGAGGAAGGAGAGCAACAACTAAGAAAATCATCGATAACAAAACTGATGCAATCACAACTCAAGCCCAAATCCATAAAATTTTCAGCTAAAAAATACAATACCAAAGAAAAATGCTAATAACAATTCACAAACACTAGAATAATACAAGAAAAGAAATAAAGCACAACCAGCAACATAAGAAGGGAAATGGTTGCAAACAACCATAGAATGCTCCAGAGAAAATTTAGCCCCCACAAGACAAAGAGGCAAGGCTAGCACATACAACCTCCAATCCAAGCTGTCATTCAGAAAGAAAAGCAACACCACATAGATAAAATAATGACAAACCAGCTAGCAGTATCCCCCACCAGAGGCCACCCAAAACCATCCAAAATAAGCCAATTGGAGTTTACCAAATAACATTAAGAAAAATGACAGAAGGAAAATGCCCCAGAAAGGCATAGATACCACAACAGGAAAACACCAAAAACATTAAGCCCTGGATGCAAAATTATAGCACAGTAATGCCATAGGACCAAATAAAATCCATCATAGAGAAGCTCCATAAGGAAACCAACACTAAAGTCCTAGAACCATTCAAAAAATCCAGAAAGGAATTAACCAGACATCTTAAAAGGATGGAACCCACAACAAAATAAAATAGCAAAATGGAAAAATAATGAGGGGCTGACCACCAGAGAAACATATATGAAAAATATACCCAAGCCAAAGCAAAAAAACCATTAAAAATCTAGAAAACAAACCAAATTAAAACTTGACATAAAGCATATCAATATTATCTAATCTTAAAAGCCCATTTAAAAGGCTAGGTAAATTAGTAGCCATAAAATTAGTGAAACAAGCCAACTCACTCCAAAAATTTGCAAGCCAATTAGCATAGACATTGCCCTCCCTATAAACATGAGAAAAGGAAACATTAACAAATATCATCAATTGTTTAACTTCCCTTACGAGATAAATGACCGCAGGATTATAGACATATTCCTCAACATTATTAATGCATTGAATGCTATAAGTAGTCAAATTTAATGCCAATGTTAAGAATATCAAGAGACATACATAATCTCAGCCCATAAAGAATAGCAATAAGGTTAGCAGAGTGTATAGTACAATTCTGTAAAGGACCCACAAAAGCCATAAAAATACTACCTTGACTATCTTTGATAATCACACCACACCCAAAAATGGGATGTTTAACAATACCACCAACAATCAATTTATAATAGTTCATAGAAGGTTTAACACAGTAAACATACCTAGGTTCATAGAGATAGTGAGATTCATCCAACCTGAGGTCTAAATAATCAACAGCAAAGTAATAGTTCTTAAAGCTTTTGATAGAAACCAAATTAAAAAAAAAGGACCCACAACTTTGTCTTTCAAATATTTGATAATCCTATGATAATACATACTAACACCATTAAAACGGGAGTTATTCCTATCCATCCATAAGTATCACAAAATAAGAGAAGGAATGACATTTCTAATATAACCTTTAGAATTGACAAACCAAGAACTAAGAAAAGCATTAATAGATAGATTAGCATTAAAGCAATTTAATTTGAAAATATCATCAAAATAAGTTCAGTTTTAACAACTAAAGGACCCAAAAGAAAAACATGATGTATATTCTCAATATGATAACAATAATGACATTTGGACATTGAGATAAAACCTCTTTTAATCAAGTAATCATTATTAGGAATGAATCTATATAAAATTATCCAAATCAATATAACAATAATAGAAGGAAAACATTTATGCCAAATCATGGAAGAAATATTAGTAACAATATTCTTAGTTCTAAACACATGCCAAGCATCATTTAATCTAAAAGCCACATCTTTAAAAAAATTAGATAATAAAAGATCTGTCAAATCCATGTTCAGGGGAAGGTTCATAATTTATTGAATAATTGAACGAGGAATCACATTAACAAGTTTATCATAATACCAACAATTATCAGTAATGAAAAAATTTACCTTAACCATCGCAGTAGAAGAAGTATTAGTGATGGAATCAATGGATTGATTACCCAACCAATGATCTTGCCAAAATAAGATGTTCCCACAAGCAAGCCCCCAAGAGAGGTAATGCTCCACAACACATTTAACTTTACAAAGTCTTTGCCAAACTTTAAAATCACCTTTATTAAAGTAGAAAGTAGTAGGATGCTTCCCCACATAATACTTGGAGAACATAAACATAGCCCAATGGCTCACTTTAGCATAGAAGGTATACCATAACTTGTAAGAAAAAGCATAGGCCAAATCAGTCATACACTTACACCCTAGTCCAGCCTCATTCAACACACCTAAACACTTGTCCCAAGAGGACAAAATTTTTTTAGAATTCCTATTTTCCCCTTTCAAATTTTTTTTTTTATAATTTTATCAATTCTATTGCACATCATCTACATAGGTAGAAGAGTTTGGAATGAACAAATAGGGAGAGTGCAAAGAACACTTCTAATGAGAATACGCTTACCATCAAAACTAAAAAAATTAAAATCCCAAAAGAAAAGCTTATTTTGCACCGAAGTAATCTAATCATAAAAAAGAATAGACTTTTTTCTACCTTTAAAAAGAGGGATCCAAATATACTTTGTTGCAAATATGGATTCAAGGATTATAATTTTGATGATAGCAAACATTCCTGTCATTTTTTTTACTATTGCTACTACGCATATATTTTTTTGCCCTGCTACTAACTATTTAGGTCCACAAAGTCAACTGCAAATCAAGCCAATTTAAGATTGGCTAGAATATGACTGAGTCAGGTTTTTTCTTTTCTTGAGTCAAATGTAATAAGGTGGATACTGATGCTAAGTAATCTTACACACACACTTAAGGGGTGAAATTATATAGGTTCAAGAGTTTTTTTCTATTTTTGATCATATCATATAGGATGATCTAAAATTGTCATGGATAATCAATTAAAAAAGAAACACTATTTAGGGCATCTGTGTTAAGTCAGCCGACATAGGTGAATCATCTTGGGCAGCCTTTACATCGTTCAGGATAATATACTCAAATTAGAAAATCTCAGCCGCCAAACTCATTTAGGTAAGGCTTTATATTTAGAATTTTGTTCTAATTGTATAGGATGATCCTATATCATCCTAAATGATTCATTACAATCATGCTTAAATTAGTCAGATGATTAAGGAAAGTAATTAAGGTTAAATTTATCGATCATATCATCTTAGACAATCGCAAGGTCATCCTGGATGATCAGTAAGAAAAACCTTAGTCTTCTCCTGAAGTAGAAGACTAAGGTAGAGAGAAGCCCTCTTTTTCTTGGCTCCTCTAAAATTCAAAAATAGGATGGAATTCATTTTTGGATCAGAGGGGAATGAGCTCCCCCTTTCTCCTTAGCATCTTCTTCAAGTTTTCTGACCCTTGTCTTAAGGCTGATTGGTCCCAAACTCTTCAGCTGCTTAGTACCTCTCTTCTTCACAGTAGATGATATCTATTCGCACACTTTGGTTGCTACTTCAACTGTCTCCATTTGAATATCTCCCTGATCCTTTTGTCGTAATCCTTCCTCAATTATTTCACCTTCCTCTGCTAAACTTCCTAGAATATCAAATTTGTTTACTGAATTTGTAATTTTAACTTTAGAAATCTCTTCGAGTATTATTCCCACTATGATAGAGCTTGTTTCAACAATATTGTTGGATTTTGAACCAACATCCCCTTCTTTCTGATTCAAATTAGATGAAATTTGATTGATCAAATTATTTCCAGTGGTTCCCATGAATGAATTGCTTAATTTAGCTTCTCCAACTGCTTCTATTGATCTTCCTTCCAAACTGGAATTTGCCTTTGTTAATTCCTTGCTCCTAGTTTCTTTCTTTTGAAACTTCTTTGCTTTGTAGTCTACATGAATCCACGGTCCATAGCCATGTTCTATGCCATTATCAACAGTAATCTAATTTTTATTAATACTATTTGTATCTCCATTTCCTGCTTTGCCTCCATTGGTTTGAATTACATTAACTTGATTATCCTGGTTTGAAGTAGAATTCTTCAAACATTCCTCCATTAGGTGGCCAAGTTTACCACAGTTGAAGTAGAAAGTTGGAAGCCTTTCATATTCAATATTCTAATAAAATTTACCAAGCTCTCCTTCCACCCATACACCCATCGGAAGCTTCTCATCGAGTTTGATTCTCACACAAACTCTAGCGAACTCTCTTCTAGACCACTGGAACATGTTGCCATCAATCAAATAAGGGATCCCTACCAAAGAAGCAATCCTACAAAAATTCACTTCATCCCAGCATTGAAGTGGTAGATTTGGCATGCAGATCTAGATTGGAGCTGTAAGGCCTTTGAATGAAGTAGGTGAGAAATCCATAGACCTCCTGTTCATACCCACTATGTTTCCATTGACATACCAGGGTCCTGATGTAGTTATTTCTTCCAATGATTCTTGATTTTCAAAAGCACAAAGCACCCATCCAAGTCCAAGTTTGGTTAAATGAAATTTACCATATTTGGACCATTGTCTTCTTAACTCAATGCTAATGACATTGAAAGGGATGTTATTCCCAAATATCTTTATCACCATTGATTTCTACAGTCTCTTTGAATTTTCAAACTCTTTTCCCACATGAAGTTTAACAGCTCCTTCATTAACAAAATTTTCTCCAAAATTAATATCAGAGACTTTGATATTTTCCTTCTTCTTCTAGGCATTTAACCCATATTTTTCAGTAACAGGATTGAAACTTACAGCATTGTTGATTTGATTACAATTCCCATGTTCTCTAGAGTCACATTCTTGTACTTTGATCAGGTCAGTTCTCCGTTCCGTCTTATCACTACATTTCTATTCCATAGATTTTGTATTGATTTCCTTAATAACCACATCTTCAGTAATCTGGTTGTTTTTTTTATCATCATGCATAACCATATTATTAGCTTTAGCCACATTCTTACAAGAGGCTTGCGTACAAACCTCTTTTCGGATCAAGCTGTCTTTGTGGAGATTTGTTTTTTGATTACAGACTATTTCCGAATTATCATATTTAATTAAAATCTGTTTCCCTCTACCAATACAGTCAACAATCTTCTTCTTTTATTCAAAAGCTCCTTCCTTGATGATCAGTGGCCACTCTCTGTTAACCTGGAATGAAATATCCTTCACCAGACCATTGTCCCCAAAATTAGGTGGAGACAAATCGAATTGACGTGTGATCTTCCGAGACGATGGAGGAGGATGACGGAGGTTGACTGAGACTATGGGAGCTTGAGTCCAGTGATCCTCCGATGCCATCGTCGACGAGCGGAAAAACCACAAAAATGAAGATTCAAAAATCTGCTACCAACAGAAAACTTGGAGTTTCTCTCTCTTCAGAGACGTGATGATCTAACACACTGAGACTACTGCAGATTTACTTGGGTTAGATTCTTTGCACATAAAAATGAGTGATTTGAGGAATTTATATCTTTTTCCCTCTTGGATTCAAAGTATATTAGGATGTGAAGTCTTAACAATTCATAGTGATTATGGTGGGGATTTTTAGAATGACAAGTTTGAATCTTCTATTAAGAGATAGAAATATAACATAACTTCCTGGCACATAGGACCCCCTAGCTGAATGGAATAGTTGAAAGGAAAAATAGAACATTAGTGGAAACTGGTAGGGCAATGGAAGTTGAGTATTCACGCCCTAGGTATTTTTTGGCAGAAGTAGTGAATATTTCTTGTGATATCTTAAATAGTGTGAATGTTAGATCCAACCTTAATAAGTCACCCTGTGAACTCCTTAGGGGTAGGACACCGAACCTTTCTCACTTGAATGTATTTGGTTGTAGGTACTTCATCTTAATTAATGGAAAAACACTCTTAGAAAAATTTTATCCCAAGTCTGATGAAGATTTCTTCTCAATTTGCTCATTTGTAAGTAAGGCCTATAGAATATTCAGTAAGAGGACCCTAGTTGTAGAAGAGTCTACCCAAGTGGTATTTCTTGAATCAATTAGAACCTTTAAGTCTAAACCTAAAGAAGAAGAAGGGGAGGTCACTCAAGGGGTAGAAGCTACTAATATAAGAGATATAGTAGAACCTTAAGAAATATTTCCTAGAGAATGTAGGTCTTCTTCTACTGATCCTAAAGAACTTATTTTAGTATACCTATATGAAGGTGTCAGAACTAGGCATGGAATTAAGAAGAAAGTTAGTCATTCAACTTTTATCTCTATGATAGAACCCACCAACATAGATCAAGCCCTAGTTAATGAATTTTTTATCATAGTAATGGAATAAGAGCTATACAAATTTATTAGAAATGATGTATGAGAACTAGTCAAGGGACCTAAGGACCAAAGTGTGTTTGGGATAAAGTGGGTTTTCAAAAATAAGTTGAATGACTCTGGAATAGTAGAGAGCAAAAAGGACAGACTGATAGCTAATTGGTATAACCAAATCTAAGGAAAAGATTTTAAGGAAACCTTTGAGCCTTTAGCTAGATTAGAATCCATTATGGTGTTAGTACCCTTTGCTTTCTTTCAATGATTTGAATTGTATCAAATGGATGCTAAAACTACCTTCAAAATAGGGTGATTCATGAGGTTGTTTATGTTGAGCAATCCTTAGGTTTTAAAATTTCACAATTCCATAATCATGTATTCAGACTAATGAAGGCCTCTTATGGGTTGAGGCAAGCACCAAGAGCCTTTAATGAAAGGCTAAGCACATTCTTTCTTGATAGAGGCATTGTTAAGGGTAGTATAGGCACCACCCTTTTCCTAAAGAAAGAAGGAGAAGACTTATTCATTATCCAGATTTAAGATATAATAATATTACATTATTATAGATTCTAATAGTTTTTATTGATGTTTATGCTTTATTGATTTATTTACAATTGCTAAAATATATGATTTGGGAAGGATTATTTACTACTTATTGATTTAGCCTCCATATTGATTTACTAATTTTTCTAGTTTATTAATTCTCTTATTTCTATATTGCACCATTTTATAAGCTTTCACACGAAATTAATCAATTATTAAACTAATTTTTATACTACTAAATGTGATTTACTATTTCTATGCAAATTAATCATTATATTTACTACAACCACTATGAATTAACGACAACGTGCATATTGCTTCTTTACCATGGTTTGAGTTTAGTGGTACAATTTAGTGACATGCTCAGTATAGTAAGGTTCAATCAGTATCCTATAGCGCATGCTCAGTATCACATGCTCAGTAATAGTATATAAGTAAACTATAAATCAATTATAGTAACAATAATGGTGAATTAGTAGCAATACCTTTAATGATATCCATAACATTGATTATAGATTAAAATTATGCATGTAATAATAAAATTTTAACAAGTTGAATAGTAGAATAATATAATAAAAGTATGCCAATAACATACATTTAAATAATCGCACTAACTAAAGTGAAAGAGTTCTAGCTTGCATGATATTTTTTTAGTAATCGGTAAATAATAACTATTTGCTGAGCAAATAGAGTTGTCACTACTTGCCCATTGGCTTACTAATAACTCCCATTTTGTTAATCATATGATATAGTAAAGTATAATACTAAACAACATTATTTAATAGAAAGCCCATTAGCCCAACATCCTATAAAAGTTAGTTAGTTTTCAACTACGCATTACTTCTCCTCATGCATACTATTGTCATAATATTAAAGTAGAAATTGCAACTAGCTATTACTCAATGACAAGCTCATATTTATTCACAATGATTATGTTAATGGCATTCCCAAACGAAAATACTCAATTTCTATTCAAGGTTAATCTTACAAAATACTATAAGTTCCATTTTATCTAACAAAATTATGAAATTAATCAATGAAATTGTCCAAAGTAATTAGTGTTATAACATAGAAAGTAACATGATATAATTTCACTAATTTCAGATAAATATTAAAAATTCAAATTATAGGATTAAAAGGTCAAAATCAAAATCCTTGTTTGAAAATTATATGCTTATTGGGGTGACCTAATAGCTCACTCCAAGTGATCATAAGTCTAGAAGCATTTGCACCTCTCAAACTTCCTTCTGGTGGGATTACCCTGACTTTTAAATAAATTCAAAAAAATTTAGAAGTTTTTTTCAAAATGATTGCTTGTAACCCTTAATTATTTAAATCAAATTTTGAATTGTAAAAATGTATAGTCTTCACTTTAATAAAAAAAAATTATCTTTGGAGAGGCAAATAACTTTAGGAGCTTGCTTCTACGGCAACCTAATAGCATGTATTAAAATAAACTAGATCTTTTCCCTCCAAGACAAAGGAAAAATTCTTTGGATATAGAGTAAAGTTAATCCTTGGTTAATTTAATTTTCAAAAAGAATAGTGAATGCAAATTTTATATTTCAGGTTCAATTTTATATTCCCTATGCCGATTTTAATTATGAGCATAAATTTTTTTTATCTTTTCAAGATAATAGTGATATATTTGTTCATCTCTTGAGGTGGTATAACATTGGCAATAAAAATTTGACTAAAATAACATAAAGAAAATCAATGGTCATCATTTATTTTTCAACATAAGGATCATACTTTAGAGTAGCTCACTAATATTATAGTGAACAATCTAGAATTTATAAAGGAAAGAAGTGTGGAGAGAAAAGTTATAAGGAGATATTCACTTTGGGAAGGATTCAAATTCTAGTCCAAACAACATAAAGAAAATGAGAAAAGAAAAAAACAAATTCATGAAAACTATGACAGAACTGGAAAATGATGAAAAACTAGAAAAAAAACTTGCAAATAATCCTACACAATTTGTAGAAGAGGGGCTCCAAAAGAGAAATCCTAGACCACCTTCATTTTACTAGATCACAAAATTTTTAGAAAACATAAAACTCATTTGGGGAGTCATAAGCCCATATTTTCATAATTGTTGGGAGGTATAAGAATTGATAAAATTTTTATCTTTCTCAAAGATATGAATATGAAGTGCTTACTATTCTTCCTCTCTACTATCCAATTATTTTGATTTATATTTTAGAGATGTTTTTAACTTCTTACTATTCTTCCTCTCTACTATCCAATTATTTTGATTTATATTTTAGAGATGTTTTTAACTTCTCTAAAGGCATCTATCTGTCATCTATAATTTAGTTGAACCTCAGTATAGATGAACTTACTTTATCTTATCTTTTATGCTTTATTATTGGTAGCAAGAGATACTATGATATTGGATTGGTTGAATATGAATGTTGACCTATGGTTACTCAAGCCTTCTTTCTACATCTATTTAAGGTCAAGATAAGGAAAAATGCCTAACTGATTAGAAAAAGGTTCGCAAGATCTTATATCTGAGTCTTTGTAGACATGTTAAATATATTTTTTATAGTCATGTTTTTTTTCTAATTTTTACATCTTATGCCACAGACTCTTTCTAAAAAATTATTTTATTATGATTATTTTTTAGATGAATGAAAATGCTTTTGATGATGAGTATTCATTTATAGTCTATAAATTATGTAGAATTTCTATAATTCTCTAAATTTAGGTCATGAAACATCTATTATATCAACATATGAAATTTTATTTCTAATTTTTTAATGGGTTAGGTTTTGTCGGCCTATGATAATTAGAGTAAGGTGATGGTGGTTAGAAGAGATGTAAGTTGAATAACATCTTTAAGTGAAGGATGCCATTTGGTTTGTGTCCTCTTTGAATAATGGTGAAAGGGATATTTGGCGGATGTGATTAGGATATTCAAGGTTTGGAAAAATTTAGTATTAAAAATTGTAGGCCATTATAGGATAGTTTCACCTTGGAGAAAAAAGGGAGAAATTCCAGAACAAATATTTAGCATAGTTAAAAAATTTGTAGTGTTGTTTTAATGGATATTGGATCAATATTTTAGAAGTTAGGATACTCATAATTTGATAATTTATACTAGAAAATTACCATTTTATTTTGTGATTTTCATTTTGGTATTGTTGACTCATAAAGTTTGTTTAATGGTAAATGTGAGAAATCTAACAAAATCAATGCCCAAGTCATTTGTCATCACATATGTGGGTATGATGTTCAATGAAGTTGTGCAAAATCATTAAAATATTATCCACTTAAGTGCTATTTAGTTAGTTCAAAAAGGAATGTATGTAAAAAGAATGTAGCATAAAAGGAATACGTTGGAGTTGTTTGGACAGGTGTAAAAGGAATTCATGATATTACTTTTTTTTTTTGAGTAAAATGAATGAAATGTAATGTAAAAATAGGGTGGTCGTATGTGGATGAAATTTGTGGTAGTGGTAGCTAGTAGCCAATGGTTATGGGATGCGATGGTCAGGGCGGTGATAGTAGGTGGTCAATAATGACCAACAATGGTGGACAGTAGTGGAAGGTGCTGACAGTGGTGGTCACCAGATGTAGGCAATTGTGCTGACCAGTATGTTTGAATAGTTGCTATTTGAATGAGTTATATTTATGCAACTTATGTAGTTTTGATGATTCCAAACATTATTGTTCAAATGTATAGTTATCTCCTAACAATGTCAGAAGATTTGCACTTGCTCTTGTGTGTACTAACATTTCAGGAAAATCAGACTCCAGACTATGAAAACTTCAATTCAAATTCAACATGAGATATTTTGTTTAATTGATGTTTGTCTTTTCTTTGAATTAAGTTTGAAAGGGAGTGATTCTAATTGAGTGAATAAAATCTCACACACACAAATAAGGAGATCTTGAAATTCTATACTGATCGTACAGGATGATATTTATCGTACTGGACGATCTGTCAGTTATCTCCTATAGAGCACTTGGAACGAATAGGAACTTGCTTTGAAAAATTTTCTAAGTCCTATTCGTCCAGGACGAAATTTATTATCGTCCCAGGCGATGGGTTCTCTGTAAACTTTTCGTCCAGACGAATTTTACCATCGTACGAGGCAACCAGTCCACTGGAAAATTTTCGTACAGACGAAAATAAATATCGTACAAGACGATCAG
>NW_021319628.1:79817-173954 GCF_001605985.2 Dendrobium catenatum
TAATCCTGTTACAGGGTAAATTTTAAATTAAAAAATTTTATTAAAATATTACAAAATATTACTGATTAAAACAAATAAAATAATTTTATTTAATTATTGATAAATTCAATAATATTTAATATTGAAATTACGTATAAATTTCAAAATACATGGATTAATATCTTTCATTTTTTTAATTTAAAATTAAAAATATAATTAACATATTACTAACATTTATAAAATTATTTAAAATTATATAATTCTTAAGGGATTTACGTACAAAAAAATAAAAAAGCTCTGATTACACCGACTTTCATGCAACCAAATTTAGGAAATTCTGATTACACGGAATTTCAGACCAGTGCAAGCGTGCAAAAACCTAAATACGGGAATACCCCTTTTTATTAAACGCAGACAGAACTACTTGAACAATGCGCCAAGCTACTAGGCGCATTCAAAGAATGCGCCAAACCCATAGGCGCATTCTTTGAATGCGCCAAACCTTGACGCGTATCGGCTCCTTTTCAAATTCTTTCATAAACGGGCTTTTTCTCCTAAAATAATTAGCTGACATGCTCGTTCTGAAAATTTGGCCAAACTTCTTTCTAAAAATAAAATTTTAATGGAATTGATTATTGCTGTGGGAAAAAAAAAATTTATGGTAGTAGATTGAGAGAATTGTGCCTCTTAACTTTGTAAGAAATCCAGCAAACAAATAGATAAATGAAACATCAAAGATAATACTAGATTTTTTACACGGAAAAATAGGTAAAAAAGAAAAATTTTGGGGCATGCATAGCTGAAATGATTTCACTATATGAGATTTTATTTCAATGGTTTGCTTGTCCCTTAGCTGTGCGACAACAAAATTATAAGAATTTGGAGAATATGAAAGAGTCAATACGGGTTAAAAGGCATTCCAATAGTTGTGGTTGAGTGATATCGGTCTGACAGTGTTGGTCGGGTGACTTTGATTTGACAACAGTGGTTGCGTATGCGAGGAAGGTTTGACGGCGTTGTTCTGGCGAAGAAGGTCCAAAGGCAGCGGTCAAGCGACAAAGGTGTGATGGCAGAGGTCAGTCAGCGAAGTTCTGAAGGTGGCTAAACGCTTTTATTTAATTATAAGCATGACAATTCGAAGGTCATTTGATTCTCCCATTAATAATCCAAAATTTTTACCTATGCTTCAAACTCTTGATCTATGCATATTTTGAATCAAATTGAAGCATTTTTTGTGCCATTGGATTCAACTCATTGAACTGATCAATCCGACTATAGTTTTATTGAAATCAAAATTTGAATGATCACTAATTTAATAATAGAAGCTTCCAATTCACATGTGTATCTAAATGTGTGCTTAATCAGGTAGATTTTTTATGACTTATCAATTTTCAATTTTTTTAATCTTCAAACGAACAATCTGTTTACTATTTTGAATTTGAATACAGGTTGATTTCATCAGCAATTCATGTTCAATTAATCCAGTGATTTTAATTGATCTGGATGATCAAGACAGGCACCAACCTGGTCTAAATCACTCTAAATTGATACTATTTATCAAGAAAAATAAGCTAATCAAGTCACTTTCCCCCCCCTGAACCTGCAAGACCAATGCCATCATAACAAGCAACTAAGCCAAATCAAATCAGGTAATTCTAAATGAGTAATGCCCTTTTTTTTTGGAGACATTTAAGTCAATTAAGATAAATTCACACACACGTCATATATGCAAGACTAGAACCCACGTTCTCTTGGGATTCGTTTTACTATTTTGTACCTTTCCTAAAAAGTAGTTTGAGAGAACAGAATTTTCTAACGGAGAAGTTAATATAGAAAGCTTTTGAAAACAGTACAAAAATACAGTTATCTAAAAAAGCATTTTTGCTAAAGTGGCACATACAAACAACAGTAAAAATAAAATAAAAAATTATGTCGTTTCACAACTGAAAAAGAGAAATTAAACCGTCTCAAATAGGGGTGCAAACGAGTCGAGTCGAGCTCGAGCCAGGGGGTATTCAAGTCGAGTTTGGCTCGAGCTTAAACGCCAAATATCGAGCTCGAAAGACGAGCTCGAGCTCGGCTCATCTCACGAAACGAGTCCAGTCGAGCGCGAATTCCTGTTCCCCTCCCGCTCGCACTTCCGCAATTGCGCTCCCGCTCCAGCACGACCGCACTCGCTCTCGCAGTCGCACCCCTCGCTGTCCAGCTCCCGCAGATGCTACCCGCTCCCGCAGTACCGCACTCAAGCTCGCTCCCACTCCCGCTCCCGCCCGCTGTTCAGCTCCCGCAAATGCGACCCGCTCCCGCTCTGGCGAAGCTCGTGGGCTACTCGGCGAGCCATCGAGTCAACCGGCCCAGTGTCCGAGCTCGAGCTCGTTTAGCGTTCGAGCTCGAACTCGTGTTCGAGCTCCACTCGCGAGCTCGATAAGCTCGGCTTGTCGAGCCCATTAATGAGTCGAGCCCGAGCAGGCTCGCGAGCCGGCTTGACTCGGTTGCACCCCTAGTCTCAAACGAGGCCTTAGTTGATAATCAAAACTCTTAATCAATATATCAAAATGAGCTTGCGGGGAGTCATGCTCTTAAATCATCATAAGTGCTCACATTCAATTAATTTTTCCATCATACTCATCATTATCAACTTATCCCAATAATTTGGTCAGGATAATTATAAAAAGAAAGAAGACGAATTGCTTCTGTTGTTAAATCTGAAAGCGCTGCTAATGTCAGCCTCAAAGAGGGTCCAACAACGTTAATCAACCAAAGTGGGCCCAGCTACGTCTAGTTCAATCAACGTGGGTGGCTACAGATACCCTAATGGACGGGCTTGAACGGAACTATGGGTTTGGGGCCCATGGGCCCAAACTCACGCAAATGTATAATTATCTTATGATGTATTAAGTGTATTAAATTATTTTAATTAGTGAAAAATATTATTAAAATGAGAGTTTAGAATGGCTTATATATGTCATCATCATCAGATTCATCAATCTATCTTCACATGCTTGTGAATGATTAAGGCTTCATTTGAGACAGTTTTTTTATTGCTTCTTAAAATGGAGTTTTAAAAAACAATAAAAAAGCCGACCCAAACAAAACCTAAGACTTCATTTAGGATAGCTCTCTTATTGTTTTAAATTTTGTTTGGGATGGCTTTCTTTAGCCTAAGACTCTTTCATCTTAATTTAATTTTCAAATAATCTTTAAACTCAAGATAAAAAATACTAATTATGATCTACAATATAAATATTATTTGTGCAACATTTTTTTATTAATTTTTGTGATAATTTAGTTATTCATCTAAAATATGAAAAATACAAAGATAAAATGGATTTGTAACTGAAATAGAAATAGATGTAACAGAAATAAATAGAGAGTGATATTAGTACTATATTGATAGTGAAATAATCCTCAACGACATGTGTGTGCATCAATTAACATATAGAAACCCTCTAAAAATATAAATTTACATAATGTATATATAAGTGTAAAAATATGTATACCAATATGTTTAATGAGGTAAAAGAGATTGAATAGCTTTGGCATTGCATTAGAAGAATTTAGCATCAAAATTTAAATGAGAGGCAATAATGATTCCCTTTCTAGAAGGAGAGAAGTTTACCATATGAAATGACACCAGCTTGAACTCAACAAAAAAACAACCAATAAGTCACATCATGATCATCATTATCATTATCATCATCATCATTATCATCATCATCATCATCAATATCCATATCTCAATTACATAATACCATCCATAAGTCCTTTCTATATTAGCGGAGAATTAGGTGAATAAAACACAATCAAATACTAGATTAGATAAAGAGTTATAGTATTATTTGTACAATCATTCTAATCTTTCACATTTAACTTGTAAAATAATCGGATCAAACATAGAAAGGGATTCAAGAAAAAGGTTGCTTGGGTTCACAGTGTTACAATTGAATCTGATAAAGCACTGAAAATTCTTTTGCTTTAGACTTGAGACGGATTTCTTACTGCTTCTTAAAACAGTTTTGTAGTAAAAAATAAAATAAAATTTTTATGCTAAAAAATTATTTTAAGAAGCACTAAGAAAGTCACTTCCAAATGAAGGCTTATACTGTAATTAACTTGGCGCAATTATCATAATTTTGTGTTATAATTCTATTTTTTTGAAGAATTGACTGAATATCGTTTGCAGCATTGGTCAAGTAGTATGAAGAGAATTTCGGTGTAAATTAAACACAGGAACTGAACATTAAAACAAAATACATAGTACCTGCTGCCTGCATTCCACTTTCCCTTGCAGAAAGTTTTCAGCCAGAGAAATATAATCCACCAAAAGAACAGATGATCAAATGATACAAATTGGTGCAGAAAAGGAAAGAGAACATTAACTGCTCTGGATTGTCTATGGAGCTCAAACCGTACCTGAACAGAAAGAAGTCACATCAAAAGAAGGTTAGAGAGCATAGAAGCAAAAATGTCGAGTCTCAATCAATCACTTCTTGTGGCCACAAGACAACAGTAATAACGTTGGCCCACACAAGATAGAGGCATGATCTTGACGAGTGGAGATGATAAGATGTATCAATCGTAAAAAAGCATTGAGCAAAGAGGAAATCACCTCCTCCATCCCTTTTTTTCATAGAGCAGAATCTAGTATGGTGGACAACTCAACCACTAGATACCAAAAGCCGAAGGACCCCTCACTTCCATTACCAGCTTTCTCTGTTGGAATGATTAGTTTTGCCAAGCAATGCATGGAGATGCAGTGAGGGAGTGGGAAAAATATTGCCAAACCATGCATTTGGAAAATAATTCGCTCGGAATGTCATGAGATGTATCTTATCAGAAGGGAGCAATTTGCCTTCGAAGATACTTTGAGATTCATTAAATGGAATGTCTCAATTGATGCTACAGACACCTTCAATCTCCAATCCTAAAGTGTCCTTAATGTTGATTTTTTTTTTCCATGCATTCATTCATAACTAGATGAGATGCATAATACTAAGTTAAGTGTTACAGAAATGAGAATGCTTAGGTGGATGAGTGGCTTTAACCTTAAAGATAGGATGCAAAATAAGCATATATGTGAAAAGGTTGGAACAGCTCCAGTGGAAGATAAGATTAGAGAGAGTCGCCTTAGATGGTTTGGCCACATTAAACCAAGGCCTTCCGATGACCCTGTTAGGAAAGTTGAGGTATTAGATTTCACTTATGTTAAGAAAGGTAGAGGTAGATCTAAAAAGACTTGATTAGAAAATATTAGAAATGATCTTTCCTTATTAGATTTAAATGAGAAACTGACTTTTAACAGGACACAATGACGAAAAAGGATTCATGTAGCTAACCCCTCGTAGTGTGGCAAAGGCTTGATGTTGTTGTTGTTGTTGTATGTACTCATTCATAAACTAGATTTCAAGGAGAAGAGAATTCGAGAGATACCAAATTCTGGGAAGTTTTCTGTGCGAAGTGCTCATTGACCTCATCATCCATATCCCTCTCTGCTCTGCAGCTTCCAAAAGTTCTGCTTAATGTTAGCCAATAACCAGTGCTTGTCCTTTTCCATTATAATGGACTCTGAAAGCATTTATGCTACTGAGCTCAATAGAGCATAGCAGAATAGATCCTAAGATCCAAGGAAAAGATTGGTAATCTTTGTTCAGAGCAGTTAAAAAAGGGAAAGCAAGTTCCAATAATTGCAGTATGCTCAGATTGGAGAGGGTATGAACAGATGTGCATGCATAAGGCAAAAAAAGCTTCCTTGGGCAAGACAAGCTGAAATAACCATTTTAGGATAGTAGAGATCTTAGGCGTTGAACACAGCACCAAAACTATATTTGATAAGTGACTACTAGTTTTAGCCATGATTTCAAGTTTATGCGGCTTTAATGATTTTGGGAGTGATTTAGCTTGAAACCAATCTGACTGAAACTCATTAATATTTTTCAATTTGATTAGTTTCGAGAGTCTCAACAAAAATCAAAGAATTTATGTGTAGTTTTTGTTATGGAAATCCTTCCATATTTATTTCAAATAAATCACCAATAGTAATTCTATTTCTCCACAATATAATGAGAACTTCCCCTCCCCGTGGACCTAGGCGCTTCTTCGTCGAACCACATAAATCGTATCGTGCTTATTGTGTTTGGTTGTGTTATTTGTGTTGTTTTCCGCTGTTTTGCACAATAATTGGTATTAGAGCTGAATTTTGGTGTCATTTTTCTGACAATTTGATATCTCTATTTCTTTTCCTCGATTGGAGCAGAAGAAGTGTGTGCAGCTTCGGAGGCAGATCGCATGCACAGGTCATGCGTGAGTAAATTCGCTAGAAGCAGAGGCTGCTCAAAAGCTATTGTAGGGATTTCACGTGGTGACGCGTGGTCGAGTGATTGCGGCTCGAAAGCGCACGAGCAGGGAGTTCAGTCCGGAACAGACCTAGTCGAACATTTGGACTGCGAGAAATGAAGCAGTTGGGCCGCGAGAGGCAGAGAAGGCTCGTGTACAAGCCGGTCGTGATTATACCTGAGAAAATTGAACGAAGGTGGTTCTTCATCCTTCTGTCTTGCAATTTGCGTCCAGACGAAGCTGATGGCAGATCAAGCAACAAAAATACACCTGTTGGAGCAAACAAAGGTCGGACAGTGCCTGCTCGTGTCTTTCTTTGTGCTAAACCGGAGAAGGGGCTAATCATGCGATCGGCTTGGCCAAACGTGTTGTCAGGATCATTTCAGTGGGTTGTGATACCAAGATCAGTTGTTTGCTTTATTCTAACGAAACAATGCAAGGGCTATGAAATTCGGTGGAGTCATGGATACATCCACCTCAACGGTGGAAAACACACCAATTCATTAGGTATTTATACATCCCGTCAAGATCGATGTGATGAAAATTGACGACAAGGAAGACTTTGTCATGTAGAGATGTGAGGTTATGGACGCGTTGTACTCTTTGAATATGGAGGAAATTATAAATAGCGATAAATATCCTAAAGAGATTTGAGAGAGATTAGCTGAAGATGAACCCGAGTGCCTGTGGCTTGATCAGAAATTGCTTATCTAAAGAGACCAAGTCTGGGGATGGGGATTTTTGCTGTGAAATTGTAGAAGACTTTGGAGAACAAATATTTGACGAAGAGCATGGAGAATCATCTCCGTATGAAATGTTGACTCTTTAAATTTTAGATGAGCCATGAGATTACTATTGATGAGCATCTGAATGATTTCATAAAGTTGTTGATCTGTTGAATATGAATGAAGAGATTGTACATGAAGATAAAGTGCTCCTATTGAATTCGTTCCCGGATGAGTATAAAAATTTCATAATAACACTCATTCCTGAAAAGGAGGTCTTGAATTATAGTGAGGTGACTATGACATTATTGAATCATGAGTCATCTAGGGACAAGGAATCTGCAAAGATGAACTCGGCTAGACAATATCTGAAAAAAATCTCCATGTCAAGGGTTGTTCTTACCAACTCAAGAACAATTGAAACTAACTGGTTATAACGGTGTAACCTGTGCAGGATGTCCGAAAACTTGATGAACTCTGACAGGATATTGTACCTTTTCTTCGAAAAAAACTTGTGACTTCGAAAAAAAGAGTATATGTATTCAGTATTAGGAAAACTATCATCGGTCTCTCCCATGTCTGGATCCGAGTGCAGCTATAAATGGTACTAATAAAGAGCTTGATATACAACATAGAAGTGTCAGAAATTACTGGGTTTCTTCTTTGTAACATGCTTACTTCAACATTTTCTTCAAACTCTATAAAGGTGCTTGTGTTGTTGTTGTTCTTCTACTTGCGTCTTATCTGTTTGTCGATTTTTTTTATAGACGATGCCAAGTATTGGAATCGTGATGAATACATGCTCCTCCGCTAATGCCCTCAACGCCGCCGCTCGTGCCACCGCGTCGGAACTCTCCACAACCTTATCCATTTTTCAACAATCCGCCTAATATTTGGTCATGCAGTGTTCATCGATGCCCCACTCGAATCTTCGTAGCTATATCAGACCGCTGTCGGTGCTCTTGTGGAATTTTTATTGCCTCAGCTTATCTGACGTTCAAGTAGCTCATAATATATCGTCATGTGCTCTTATTCTTTACCGTGCGGTCCGACGACCCAACCCGAAACGAATATGTGCGGTATTTGCTTGATATTGCTAGGTACTACTCGGTATTTGCTCGGTATTGCTCGGTATTTGATCGGTATTTCTCGGTATTTGCTCGGTATTACTTGGTATTTGATCGGTATTGCTCGGTATTTGATCGGAATTTGCTCGGTATTACCATCGGCCACGTTCGCTGCTCCACCGCCGGTTCCGCCTCCTCCCTGGCCAACGTCCAGCCCTTCCGCAAGTTCCACATTCGGTCGGATAAGCTCGACCTTGCGCTGCGCGACTCCGATGTATCTCTCCGACGGGGCTCCTCGAACGCGTCATATGCCGTTGCGGCCCAGCCGCTGATCTTGCCATCTCTTTCTTCTCGTGGCTCTCCCGTCGCTGATCTGATCTCCCCCAATCTACCGCTGCCCACCGCGCCCTCCTCTCCAAATGACATCCGTCGACCACCGCCGTGGAAGGATGAGAGAAGAGAAGAAGATTATGAGGGAAGAGACTCCTCCTCGACCACCGCCGGAGTTCTGCCTGAACTCCAAATGACATCGGAATTCTGCCCGACTTCCACGGGACGCCAGAATTCTACCCGACTTTCCATGGGATACTGAAAATTCTGCCCAAGTAACGACAAAGTTTCCCCCTAACACTGAAAATCCTCCCAAGTAATGCCAGAGTTCTCCTCGACCGCCAACGGACGTCAGACTTCTACCCGATGTCGGACCTTCACTCGTCGTCAAGTTTTTACCCGATGCCGGACTTCTACCAGTTATCAGACTTTCGCTCGACATCTATTCGAAGTGGGATTTCTTTCCATTGTTGGACTTCTACCTGACGCCGTCATTCTGACCTTCTTCGTTAGACAATAGTCCTTCTAACCTCCGTCGCCAGCCGACTACGGTCCTTCGGACTTATGTCGCCCACCGAATACAATCTTTCCGATTTCTGCCACCTGTCGACTATGGTCCTCCTGACTTACGTCACCCGTCGACTACAGTCTTTCCGACCTTTGTCGCCCGCCGACTACGGTCCCTTAACTTACGTCGCCTGCAGACTACAGTCTTTCCGACCTTCGTCGTCAGACAACGGTTTTTATGACCTCCGTCGCTCGCCGATTACGGTTCTTCTAACCTCCGTCACCAGACTATGGTCCTCCGGACCAAACGAATACGTCATTAGTGACTCTTTGTATTCACATCATGTAATGTACTCTATAAAATGTACATCAAGCTAAGGCCTTCTCCCAAGGAAGGGTCTCATTTGTAATCAACTGCAATATTAGTGGATTCATTCAACCTGGGCTAAGCCCCGTGGTTTTTCCTCCCTTTTCAGGGATTTTCCACATAAAAATCTTGGTGTTTCCTTTAATGCTGTATCCTCTCTCTTATCTGATTGCGTGCTGGATTTTCGTATAACACTGAGACGTTAAACTGTATATTTCTCTACCGCCGCGAATACTCCTCGACGCAACAACTCTTTATCTTGCTTCTAAATTGAGAGAAACAATCCTTTAATTTCCTTCTGGAGATGAGGAATTATCTTTCAGGAATAGAAGAGTTTGCTAAAGTTGAGAGAACAAGGGAACAATTTAGTCATTGGCAGATTTAGGGAAACCATGGCCTTCAAAATTGCTTGGGAATAGCTTAAAGAAATAATTTGAAGTAGAATGTGCTTTCAATGAGCAGATCATTTTTTTGTATGTTATTTTTTTTTTTGTTAAATGTTTTCCTTTGTTTTTTTCTGCTTTTTGGAAACATAAACATTTGTCTTCGATTCAAGCAGTTTGGTTTATGTTATTATTTCCTTACTTAGATCATTAACCTATGCCATTTTATTTCACTATAATTTTTTGTAAGGGTTTGAATTTTAATTTTTTGAGTGAACTAAATCCTTATATTTGTTTGTGTTGCAGTGAGTTGCCTCTTTTTTTCATCTTCCTTATTTTTTATTACTAATAATAATAGTAATGATTAAAATAAATGAAATTAATATTTAAATTAAATTCTATTAATTTATTATTACTCGATTAATATTAAAAAATAAGAAAAGATTTCTTACTCCTTGAGATTGAAACTCATTTCCGTTTATCTAATTTCAATCCATCAAATATGATATAATAAGATATAATTAAGTAAATATAGTGCTTTTTTTTTACATTCGAGGCATTAAGATAAACTCATAAATGCATCACATATGCAAATTTGGAATACAAAATCTTTTGAGTCAGTAGTCAAAGTTTTCAACTAATAGGCGTATGTGAAGATAGCTGAACACGCAGGGCAAGAGTGAAAAGCAGAAAGGCTAGAGGAAGAAGACGACTCAAAGGCCATGTTTGTTTTACTGTAGCAAATGCTGATATAAATACACAAGTGTAAGATGGCTAAAGTCTAAACTACCCTGGACAGTTACATAAAGCATAAAGTGAAAAGGTAGGCGGCTGCTGGAGTAGAGGTTGGCAGCTTTCAGTTGCTGTTGCAGATGATGGTGGAGAGTGAGTTCGGCTTAACACCGGCCCTCAAGGTGATGGGAGGAACGACCATGACCTTGGATCTGAGATGCTGGTATTTGGAGACGGGCAAGGCTTTGGTGAAGAGATCAGCTATTTGATCATCGGTAGCTATGTGCTGAACATCAATTTGCTTGGAGTTAATAAAATCGCGGACAAAATGATGATCAATTTCAATATGTATGGTTCGAGCATGTAGAACAGGGTTGCGCGCGATAGAGAGAGAGGATATATTGTCGCAATAAACTGGAGTTGGCTGGAGCGGTATGTTGAAGTCGTTGCAGAGACGGCGAATCCAAATAAGTTCGGCAACTGCGGCAGCTAAAGAGCGGTATTCCGCCTCTGTTCAAGATCTGGCGACAGTAGTCTGTTTTTTTACAGACCAGGCTATTAAGGAGTTGCCGAGGAATATACAGTAACCTGTTGTTGATTTCCGGTCAAGGCAGTCACCCGCCCAATCTGAGTCTGAATAGGCGGTGAGGACAAGTTCTGTTTTGGGAATAAACAGAGTATAGCTGATTGTACCGGCCAAGTATCTCAGGACTCGTTTGAGCAATTGGAAATGGAGCAGTAACGGCTTGTGCATTTGTTGACAGAGCTTGTTAACCTCAAATGATATGTCCGGACAAATGGAGGACAGGTATTGTAGGCATCCTACTAACTAGCGAAAAAGTGCTGGTTGAGGAAATGGGTTTTGGAGAGAGGGATCGGTAGGAGGTTTGTGTGGTAGAGGTGTGGTTAGTGGTTTACAGTTGATCATAAAGGCAGTTAGAAGAAGATCTTTGATATAGGATTGCTGAGAGAGATTGAAGCCAGTAGAGGTGCGGGTGAAATCAATTCCGAGGAAGCGGGAAAGTGGACCCAAATTTCGTATTTGAAATTTTGTGTGAAGGTATTTGAGAACCGAAGAGATGAAGCTGGAGTCATTGCCGGTAATAAGGATGTCATCCACATATATGAGGATGTAGACAGTGGTGCCGGGTTGAGAAAATATAAAGAAGGAGGGATCGGCACTGCTGACGTGAAACTGTTGTGTGATTAGGTAGGAGGATAAGGTTGCGAACCAGAGGCGTGGGGATTGCTTAAGACCGTAGAGAGCTTTATGAAGGAGGCACACATGGTTATGATATTGTGGATCGAGGTTGAGTCATGTAGATTGTTGCATCGATGTTGCCGTGAAGAAAGGCATTTACAACGTCGAGCTGGAAAATTTGCCAGTTGTGGTGTAGAGAAACAGTGAGGAAGAGTCGAATTGTAGGGAATTTGACAACGGGACTGAAAGTTTCGAGATAATCGATGCCGTATTCTTGTTTATACCCTTGAGCTACAAGTCGAGCTTTATGGCGAGCTATTGAACCATCGGTAAGGCGTTTTATTTTGAAAATCCACTTGCAGCCGATGATTTGTTGGTCGGAGGGAGGCGGGATAAGGGACCAGGTAGATTGGGCTTGAAGAGCGTTGAACTCAGCGGACATGGCATTGCGCCAGTGGGGATCTTTTGAGGCTGTGGTATATGAGGTAGGAATGGAGTCGGAGCTGGTAGAATGTTGTAGATCTAGAATTTGGCGGGGTTTGAGAGATTCGGTTTGATATATTGTTATCATGTGGTGGTGAGGTAAGGTGGAAGATGAAGAGGAGGGGTCAGGTGAAGTTGCTGGAACAGTTGGTGATGTAGAGGAGTCGGAAGTAAGAGGAACAGGAATTGCTGTGGTGGGAGAAGGAACAGAAGAACAGGCTGAATTTTGTTTGGACGGGTTTGATGTAGAGATCGGTTTGGTAGTGAATGCAGGGAAGGAAAATGTATGTTCTGGAGGAGCGGTGGGAGATGGTGGTGTTGTAACAGAGATGGTTGAGGATTCATGAAAGGTAATGTGGCGGGAAATGTAGATTTTCCCGGTTTTAGGATCATAGCTGTCACGACCCGACCCGAGACGAGACGGATCCCGCCCGTGCTGGATCGCGACGGAGCTGCACTAACCAGGATCTAGCTTTGGAATTTGGTAAGAATAAACAAGGGATTGAGCGGGGAGATAGCTTATGTGGGGTGTAGGGACAAAGCCATGGGTAACAACGGCACCCGAAGATTTTGAGGTGGTGATAGTTGGGCGGACGACGATAGAGGAGTTCGTAGGGTGATTGTTTGGGATTATTGGAGGATGGTAACCTGTTGATGAGGTAGAGTGCTGTGTGTATAGCTTCTGTCCAGAAATGTGACGGCAGGTTTGCATCGAGAAGCAGAGTGCGGGCAGTATCTATAAGATGATGGTGTTTCCGTTCGGCAGTGCCGTTTTGTTGAGGAGTATGGGGACAAGTTAACTGGTGGGATATGCCGGTTTGAGAGAAGAACGTCTGGAGAGTGGAGTTCACGAATTTGCCACCATTGTCGGAGCGAATGACACGAACGGGATGGTTCAATTGTTTTTCGAGAAATTTAATGGTTTTTATTAACAGAGTTGGAATTTCAAATTTGAATTTAATTAAAAACAGTCAAGAGTACTTTGAGAAATCATCGACTATGATAAGGTAATAATGGTAACCATCATATGAGAGCACTGGGGAAGGACCCCAAACATCTAAATGCAATAATTGTAAAGGGAAGCTAGATACATGGTTGGAGGGGGAGAAGGGAAGCCTGTGACTTTTAGATAGTTCACAGGAATTACAATTGTTAGAGGAAGGCAAAACAGATAGAGGAGAGAGCTGTTTGAGTAAAGTCTGGATAATTTTGGTATGCGGGTGACCCAGGCGCCGATGCCAGACCGTGGCTGGCGATTGATCGAAAGACGTTGTGGTTGTGGCTGCGGCTGCGAGATGAGTTGAGGATGCTGGAACGGTAGGAATGGGATAGAGCCCGTTATGACAGGGACCGCGGAGAAGCGTTTGGTTGGTCTTCCGATCCTTAAGCACAAAACCAGATTTATCAAATAAAACAGAACAGTTGTTGTCATTAATTAATCTGGAAATTGATATAAGGCGGTGGGTAAGATGAGGAACGTGAAGTAAGGAAGAAAGTGAAAGCTTACGGAATGGAGTGGGCAGAAGGCCATTACCGAAATGTTGGATGGGTAGAGGTGTGCCATTACCTACCAGCACTTGTTCTTTACCAGTATAAGGTTGCTGCTGGGGAAGCGGATCTGGAGATAGGTGAGCGGTTGCGCCGCTGTCTAAATACCAAGGCGCGGTATCAGATGTTGAGCTGTTTGCAAGTAGAGCAACGTCCGACGAAGAGCTGGGAGAGGAGTATTGAAAATTTCCTCGGTGCCAACAGGTCACGGCAGAATGTCCCGGTTTGCCGCAAATCTGGCAATGTCCGTCAAAACGGGGTGTGCGAGGGGGACGAGTGGAGCTAGAGCCACGGCCGCGACCTTTGTAGTTAGTGAATCGTCCGCGTCCTCTACCTCTGTTTGAAAACAGAGCAATTGTTGGATCAGTGGAGGGGGCGGCCGCCAGCGACAGTTCCTTGACAGCATCAGTGGTTTGGTGTACTTCTTCACTGCGTAGCAGTGAGTAGAGGTTGTCTAAACTGATAGGATGAAGGGATGATCGTATGTAAGTTTTGAAGGATTGGTAGGTAGAAGGCAATCCATTCAAGATGTAGTGCAGCACGTCTTCACTGTCGACAGATCCGCCGGCAGCATTGATGTTGTCGACGAGCGTTTTAACGGAAGCTAGATATTCGGTCATTGTTTTGTTTTGTATAGACAAGGGGTGTAATTCATTTTTTAATTGAATCACTCGTGACCGATTGGTAGAGTAGAAACGCTGCTCGAGAGTCTTCCAGATGGAGGCGGTGGTGTCGAGATTCAACACGTAGGGAAGAATAGAAGTAGATATCGTGGAGAAGAGAGCGACCGATAGATTTTGATCTATCAAAGACCAGGAAGAGAATTGGGGGTTGAGGGTGAGTTGTCCGGCAGCAGTGAGTAGGTGTTTAGGAGGACACAGCTGTGTTCCGTCCAAGTAGCCGGAGAAACTATTAGCGGCGTATAGCTTTTGAATGGCTGACCGCCAAGTTGGGTAGTTATCTGGGAGCAGTTGAACGTTGATGACGTTCTTGATATTAGAGTGCTAAAATTTGAGGGTGGGAGGAATATGAACGTCTGTGCTGCTCGAAATCTCGTGTTGAGCGGGTTGAGGAGTAGACGCAGCAGAGACGGGTGTAGAGTCGCCCATTTTGGACGTGTAGAGGAGCCGTTAGGCGATGGGCTCTGATACCATGAAGATAGCTGAACATGCAGGGTAAGAGTGAAAAGCAGAAAGGCTAGAGGAAGAAGACGACTCAAAGGCCATGTTTGTTTTACTGTAGCAAATGCTGATATAAATACACAAGTGTAAGATGGCTAAAGTCTAAACTACCCTGGACAGTTACATAAAGCATAAAGTGAAAAGGTAGGCGGCTACTGGAGTAGAGGTTGGCAGCTTTCAGTTGCTGTTGCAGATGATGGTGGAGAGTGAGTTCGGCTTAACAGTATGTACATATAATTACACTAAAGTAAAATAATTTGTCCTTTATAATATTTCAAATGTAATCTCATGAACATTTTATATTTTGAATTACTAGAAGGGGCTAAGAAAAAAAAATGAAAATATCATCCAATCTTTTAAGGAAAAAAAAATGAAAATATCATCCAATCTTTTGCTTCAAGCACACAAAATTCGCCTTTTCTTTATCTATATTTTAGCATTGCTTAAGAATTTTTGGGATATCAGTTATAGAGTAGTGGTTTAAATGAATCTGAGTCTAGCTTGAGTAATCTCTGGCTTGAGATTTAACTTGATTAATTAATCAAGCTCGAGTTTATTTGAGTTGCCCATTTATTATGAAAGAGAAAAAAAGATTTGATTCAAGCAAATATAATAATTTAAAAGTTAAAAGAATGATAAATTAAAAGAATATATATATTTTAAATTCTTTTGCCAAAATTTCACTTAAAATCTTTGCGTATTTTTGTTAAATTTTTTTATATTGATATACAATTTAATATCTTTGATATAACATATCATATATTATTTCTAAATTTTGTTATATATATTTTTTATTTTTTACCATTTGTTCAAGTGCATCATGTGCACATGTATTTATACCAATAAATTTAAAATATACGTAGAAAAACGGTTAATTCGAATTCTTGAAATGGGCCTATAATTCCCGGACCGGTCCAATTCCATCCACTGAAAATAACGAATTTTATTAATCAAAAGGAAATGGACTGAGAGTGGACTCCTTTGTCTCCTTCCACGCTAACTCGACATCATCCATTCCTTCTGTATTCTAATCCACTGTTTCTCCACACGGCAATGGTGCTGAAATATCGACAGAACCTCGAGTGGCGAACGCCAGTCTTCCCTTCTGGGGACGCTTCCATGGCTTCCGCTTCTGTAGTCTTACCCTACCCGCCTAACAGTCTCGCTATACTCGGCCTCAAAGGCCGAGCGCTTGTTCGCTTAAGACCATGGGTTCCACCTCCTAAGAAGCCCATCTCCTACTATTCCTCCTCGTGCTCGACCTCGCTTATTTCGCCCATCATCTCCTCTGGGTTCGAGACGAGACCCCAACGCCAAGTTCTGATAAGATCATCTAGTTCCGATTCTGCAACAACTGCTTTCAGTTTTCCGAATGTCAGTACAAATCGACCGTTAGCGTGCTCTTCTTTTGTTTGATGAAATGCTTTACTGAACTTGGTTCTTTGTTTTTCAGGTTGGCCAAATTCTTCACCTGGCGGTTTCTCTTGGCGTAATTGTTGCAGCCGATAAGTTTTTGAAGCAAGCATTTACAGCGGCGGCGATCAAGTTCCCGAGCGCGCTTTTCGGGATGTTTTGCGTGTTTTCGGTTCTTATTGTGTTGGATTCTTTTGCTCCTACTGCCGCCATGTATGTGATGAACTTCTTTGAGCCAGCAACTCTTTTTATACAGAGGTGGCTACCATTGTTCTATGTACCGTCGCTTGTTGTCCTACCGATTGCGGTGAGAGACGTCCCTGCTGCTTCAGGTGTCAAGATTTGCTTCATTTTAGGTATGTGGTTTCAATGCAAGTATTATGGTAACTGAATTCATATATGGATGATAACTCAAACAAGATTAGTTAGATTGTCACGTGATGGAATTTGGAAGGAAGCTAGTGGGAGCAATTTAAGATTTGCGAACTTGGCCTATGACTAGTCTGGTTTTATCGAGAAAAAAAAGTACGAGTAAAAGGCTCATTCAATTTGTATATTTTTGTTTGTGATTTGAAAATCAAGGAAGAAATTTTTGCTCGGGATTTCCTTGGCCAAATTTAGCTCAGAAAATAACACACTCATCTGAGTTTCAAGACAAACCTTTATATTTTGCAAGACTTTTTTTTTTCTTGCAAATAGAACCATTTATAATGTCTTGTTCGTTATCTGATAACATTGAAGAATATGTTTTGCAATTTAAGTAGAAAATCATCAAGCATGTTGCATCCTGAGCTTAATAAGACACAGGACATCCTGATCAAAGTTTTGGCCTTCATTAACTCTATTGAGCAACATTTAGTACTTAAAATTCTCAAATTGGGATTGAGCTAATCCTAATTTAGGGGGAGGGTGGTTACTGGTTAGTATTAGGTATTTGTTTCGTGTAATTTGCATAGCACTGCTATTATAAAAAACAGAATATTACATCAAAGAAGACATAACTAAATAACCATTAAAGTTATCTCAAACTAAATTCTCCATCGGTCAGAAAACCTAACCCATGCTTAATCCTAAGTTATCACAAACTAAATTCTATAATTGCAGAATTAAGAGCAGAATCTAGAATTAATCAGTTTCAATTTTGCTCAATCCACAGTAGAACAGGAAAATATTGTCATTGGTTAATTCTTTAAGTCATTGAATAGAATATTAAACTGGTGTTACCGATACTTAAAGGGAATCGCTTGAAGTTTTTGAACTTGAATGATAGTTAACTTATTCGTGCATTTATTTGGAAACATGAGAGTTGCTATATTTTCTTGTGAGAGAAATGATTCTTAACTTACTCCATGAGGCTGCAACTACAAATCAGATTTTTTTTTTTGCATGTGTTGAACGCTTATATTGGTATTTCAGTTAACATTTGAACTTCAAAAGTGTTGTTTACTTTGTCAAATTGGTAAAACTCTGACTTCTTGGAAACATCTTAGTTGCCGCAGTTAGTGCTTCATGCGTTCATATGAGTTGGATCGTCAGTGATGAGCTTATCGGGCAATTACTCTAGTTATGCGTTCACTATTTTCCCATTTACATACTGGATGAAGGGTTCTCTCCAATTACGTTGGGAATTTCACCGAGCAATTATAGTATTCCAGCCATCCATTTCATACTTTCTTTTATCATTTATGGCACAAAAAACATCGTTATGCCTGTAACAGGCCGCTTTTTATTTTTTGCTTTTCCATTTTTTGTCCTTGGTTGACCCTGTTCTCTGTCCTTCTCCAGTGACAGGTTGGGCAGCATCTCTCTGTGTTGCTGGATACACTGCCATAACAATAAGAAAAATTGTGAAGACAGAAATGATTCCTGCTGAGCCAATGACAAAACCTGCTCCTTTTTCAACACTTGAAATTTTGGTCTGGTCTGCTGTCTTCATTGCCTCGTTTGTTCTTGCATTAATTAATCCAACAGCTCTGGGAACAAGTGCAAGAACTTTCCTTCCTTTCCTGCTTGCTGCAACAGTATTGGGTTACATGGTTGGCTCCCGGTACCATTATTCCCCTACTTGTCAGATTGCAAAAATAAATTAACGAATGGACATAGTTATTGTGTGTAAAATTCAAATTAATCACCATAATCATTTTATTTCTGCATTCAGGTTTCCAGCATTTGTCAAAAAGATCTTCCATCCAATTGTCTGCTGTGCATTTTCTGCAGATTTGGCTGCAATAGCATATGGGTATTTCTCCCGGTCTGGATTGGATGCTGTTCTAGGTTTATAGCTGACTTTTATGTGATTTTTTTGATAATATGTGGATTAAAGTTTGTGAATGGTTTGTTATCTCTATACTGAATGCTTATCTAGATTTTAATTCAAACTAGCACGCAAACCCTGTGCAGTGCTTGAGATGGTTGAGCTAGATGATTATTAAGGCCATGCATTTGCATAAAAAATTATGAAGGGGATTTTTTACGTGAACAAAAAAGTACAATACAGGAACAAAAGAGTATAATATGTGAACAAAATACATTGAACTTTAAGTTATGTACATCTCAGCTCAACTTAGGAAAAAATATTGTGAGTACAATTAAAAAGGATTACAATTGTAGACTAGCATATGACTTCTCAGGTGTTTAACAGGTAGCCAATAGGTCACAAGGGATGAACTCGCACCACGTTGACCTTGGCAACGAAGACTCATTTAGGAGTCACTAAACCCAACTCAGCAAAGTTATCTGATGGGGATTATTTTTCGGACAAGCACCCTAAGATCACATGGGATCTCGCGATTTGGGAGGACTCACCCCTCCTACAAGAAGTACACTTCTAAGACAACTTGTCATCATCCTAGGCGTTGAGTCATTAAAGGACCCAATCCGCTTAGTTGCGGGGAAGGATCATCTAAAAAAAGGCACAAGCTCGTCTCCTTATACTCAGCAAGCCATGGAGTTCACTACCCTCGCAACTTAAGCAAACTTGCCCCCCAAAATTGAAGCAGTCAATGGACTCCATCTAAGAGTTCACACCGCCATCAACAAATTCATCAACAACAGCCCTTTCAAACCAACCCCATCAGCAAACTCGTCTTTGCCACTGTCCCGTTAGTACTGGACATAAGGGGACACACTTAGGGTTGAGGAGTTGAACCGGAGAGTTGAGGCTATTCTCAATGTCAATCAGAGCATGACACGTGTCAGTGATAGTTCATACTGGAGTTATTTACTTTTGTACTTTTCATCTTTTTTATGTAACCTTCTTTATAGCTCCCATATCTTTATAAATAAAGTTTAAAGTGTCACGTTTTGAATTTTTTGGCACTTTATAAGATACTATTGGGCAAACACAACACTTCTCCTTAAAAATCTTCTTCTTTCCATACTTATTATCGGTTCTCGAGTCCAACCTTCTTAATTGCCTGCTAATTACATTGAGTGTCACCCACAGACATTTAGATTCAACAACTAAGAAATAGCAATACTTTATCCTTTGTTTAGCATCAAATATCAAAGTTATGATTGAATTGAATCAAATACCTTTGTTTAACAATACATTATCTTTTAATTGAGTTAGATCGGCTCTCCCACAAACTCTAGGCTTCACTAGAAACAACTTCAAAGAAAAAATACAATAAACACAATCACATTATGAAAATAAAATCACTTAATTAACTTTAATATAAACATTCCTACTTCCCTCCTAAATTTGAATTCAAATCAGCAAACTTTCCATAAATAAACATTTTCTAATTCCCTCTCAATCAAATCAGTCATCTTTCCCTAAATAAATATTTTCTAACTCCCTCCTAATTAAATCAGTCATTTTTCCCTAAATAAATCTCTCTTAATTCCCTCCCTATCCAATTAGCCCTATTTCCCTAAATAAACCTTTCATAATTAGTTTCCCCTTAATTCCTCCTCCTTCCATAATGAATAATAGATCCCTTGGGCCTGCCAAGGGAGTATCAATACCCCCCCAAAAAACGCACTTTGTCGTCAAAGTGAAATGTTGAGATTTGTCTCTTGATTATCTCATATGGCTCCCATGCAGCTTCATCTGCCTTTCTCGAAAGTGCATCCGCATCTTTTTTCTCTTGTCTTGGGTGATACTAGATCTAAAAATCATATCCAAGTAACTTGGATAATCACCTATGATGCTCTTCAGTCAACATCCTCTACTCCAGCCGAAACTTCATACTCATCTGGTCTATCCTGATAATAAAGTGTCGCCCCAACAAATGAGGTAGCCACTTTTTAATGGTTAAGACAATTGCCATCAACTCTCGCTCGTATTCGGACTTGAGCCTCACCCTGGTCATGAGCACCTGTCTGAAATAGACAATTAGCTGATGATCCTGTATGAGTATTGGCCCTAATCCGTATCCTGATACATTCGTCTCCACCATAAATGGTCTACTGAAGTCAGGAAGTGTTAATGCTGGCACGTTGATCATGGCTTTCTTTAGCTTCTCGAATGTTTGTGTTGCTATTTCCCCCAATTGAAATTGTTCTTCTCAGCTGCTCCGTCAGTGGTCATGCTATCATGTTATATCCTTGCACAAACTTTCGGTAGTACCCGATGAAACCTAAGAACCCTCTTAACTTCTTCAGGTTCTTCGGTAAAGTCCAATCCAACATAGCCTCAAGCTTGGATTGATCTGTTGTTACCCCTGCTATGCTCATCACATATCCTAGGTGCTCCACCTATGACTTTGCAAATGAACATTTCTTCAAATTTGCATATAGCTGGTGCTCCCTCAAAGTCTCCAGTATAGTCCTCAAGTGACCCACATGCTCTACATCTATACTACTGTAGATCATGATGTTATCAAAAAAATACTAAGATGAATTTCCTAAGGTAGGGTTGAAAAACCCGGTTCATTAGGGACTAAAAAGTGACTGAAGCGGTGGTAAGGCCGAAAGGTTTCACCAAAAACTCATAGTAACCCCCATGAGTCATGAAGGTTATCTTATGCACATCCCCCAACTTCATTCTGATGTGATGGTACCCCAACTTTAAGTCAATCTTCAAGAAGATGCGCCCCAAACAGTGCATCAAGTAGCTTATCAATCACAGGGATGGACAACTTGCCCGGCATAATTTCCTTGTTTAGGGCCCTATAATCCACACAAAACCTCCAACTGTCATCCATCTTTCTCACTAGTAAAACTGGGCTCGAAAAGGGGGCTCAAAATGGGCCTGATAATTCCTGCCTCAAGCATCTCTTTGATGAGCCTCTCTCTATATCATTCTTCTGAATCTGCGAGTACCAATATAGTTGAACATTGATAGGATAAACTCGCTCTTTCAAGGTAATGGCATACTCGTGCTCCCTGGGTAGCGATAACGCTAGGCTGCTGAAAAATCACAGGAAACTACTATAGAAGTTGATGTACACTCAGAGACCTTGACTAACTCTCATCTTTTACCTCCTACGGGCTCTGTAGCTTTGCCAAGCAACCCAACCCTGCTCCTTGTATTGCCTTGACCATGGTTTTGAGTGAAATCATGGTTCTATATAGGCTGATTGGGTTGTTTTATGGGATTGTGTTTTGCTATAGTTTTCTTTGGAGTTGCACTTAGCGGGGCCTAGGATTTGTGGAGAGTCGATCTACTCTCAAATAGTAGATCAACTTGTATATTGGTTTGTCCTAAACCCTAAATATAAAAATCTTTCTCATTGATTTATGCATCGTTTGCTCGTCATTATTGTTGTTTTTGCTGTGTGGAGATCAGATTCCTATCAAATTGGTATCAGAGCATCTTTTTGGGACATATGGTGGTCAAGAAGGTTAATGCGTTGGAGGACCGGTTGAGCTTTTGTGCCCCACTAGGGTGGGCGGCGAGCAAGAAGAGCGAAGGGGATTAATTCCACTTTAATTATCTACCGTAGAAATCTAAAATTGGAAATAAATTAGGAAAGTTTATTGATGAAAAGATGGCTGATTTGAGAGGAATTAGGAAAGATTTATTTAGGGATAGAGGACTAATTTGAATTCATACTAGGGATGTATTATGAAAGCTTTATTTAGGGAAAGAGAGTTTATTTGAATTCAGATTTGAGAGAAAATTATAAAAGGTTTATTTAGGAAAAGATGACTGATTTGAATTCAGATTTAGGAGGGAAGTAGGAAGATTTATATTAGGGTTAATTAGGTTGTTTTATTTTCATTATGTGATTTGTGTGTTTGCTGTAGTTTTTTTCTTTAGAGTTGTCTAATGGCGCCTAGAGTTTGTGGAGAGCCGATCTTCCTCTTGAATAGTAAATCAACTTGAATCTTAGTTTGGTGTGCCTATATCAATAAAATTAGCATGTAATCTCTTTCTTTCTTGCTGATTTTTGCAGCTTTTTTCTCTTAGTTATTGTTGTTTTTGCTGTGTGGAGATCAAATTCATATCATCATCACTGGTAGATAATCCATAAGTAACCACTCAAGCTTGTAATAGCTTTTGTATGTGTAAGGATTCTGGGAGAAATTATGAGTGTTTTTCCCCAAAGTTTATAGTGAATTTGCTATCTCCATGGATGTAAGAAAATTGTCAAACCATATTCAACTATTGTGTTCTTGTGTGAATATTGTTTTTCCCTTTTTAATTTTGGAGATCAAGCACAAGAGTGATCAACGAGGTGGCATTACATAGCAGACGATGGCCTTTTCTCTATATCTAATGAGCATAGCCAAGTTGAGCAATCATGCTGGGGGGAGTATACTAGTTGGTTAAAAGTAAAAAAAGTGTTTGTACAATATTTTTATCTTTAAACTAGTACACATTTATCTCTTTGTGTGGTTGTGAATGTTGGTGAATATCATTAAACCATGTAAACTCTTTTGTATTCTTTCTCTTGTCTCCTTCGAGGTTGTTTTTTTTTTCATTCTCACAAGTGTCATTATACTTGGACGTGCACTTTTCCCCAACAAAAGGTGTATTATACTTAATCATTTAGAAAATATTAAAAATATAATGAAATTGATAAATAGTCACGATAAAAGGGTAATTTTGGGAAGACCAAATGTTCACCACCCTCAAGTTTATATAATGCAGATTGATAGATTTATAGATAGATGAATAGATCCGCTATGTAACTAGTTAAATAACATAGTATTGTTTAAGTATTCAGTTTTCTTCTGAAGTAGCAATCAATGAAATCAAAGTTTCGTAGATAATCTAGTTGGAAGTACACGTGTGAAAGGCCTGACTAGGCCAGCCTTTGAGTTACAAAATATTCCAATTATTCCATTTTTTTTGAACTTTGAACAATTTTCTTATCCTGTGTATCAGGAGTTTCAGAACTAGAGCCTAACTCGTGTTTTGGCCTTTAGGCTGATATCTTTTGCATTTAGGAGGCTTGTTTTAAGCCTATCCTTGCTTGATGAGTGTCTATATGGTTATCTATTTTAATCAATTCAAGGTTAGTCACACAGCCAATCATCCTCTACTGTAGCAGTGATCCCTTTCAACGCACCTGCTTATATCGCAGGTAGCCTTAAAGCATGCTTAAAACATTACATGCAACTAACTAAGGCTTCGTTTGGGGCGACTTTCTAACTGCTTCTTAAAGTAGCTTTTTAGTATAATAATTAAAATTTTTGAACTAAAAAATTATTTTAAGAAGCAATAAAGAAGCTGTTACAAACGAAGCTTAAGTATCCAGCCTTTCATTTTTTATGCTTGTTCCTATTGACTTATTTTAAACAAAATAGATTTTATGGCTGTCAAGCTATAGGCTGATAATTTTTCATGAGATCTCGATTCAAGCATTGATGCTTCAATAAGTATCTTATGTAGAGTACTGTTCCCTGAGATGTTTCTCTAGCAACGCTGCTTTATCTGCCTCCCAAACAATAGCTCAATAATTAACTGTTTGATATAATGCTTACCATCCAGGTAACTATCTAACTAAGGTGTCATCTAATCCTGGAGCTGGTGATATTCTTATGGGTTTTCTTGGATCTGTCATTATTACATTTGCCTTTTCGATGTTCAAACAAAGAAAGGTAACTTTAATTTGTCTCTATGATCATGGTATGCATATCAGTTAGATTATTTCATCCTGGAATGTGGTATATTTGCAGTCCATGCAGTGTCATGCTTTACAATGATTTTCCAAACCTTATTATCCTTTTTCCTGTTGGACATTGATGTAGGCAAAACATTTCTATTGGTGTTTCCCATGCTGATTTTTAATTCCCAAAAGCTATTCCTTTGGTTGCCGTGTTGATGTTTAGATTTTCCCATCTTAGTTGTTATTTATGCTTCGGTTTTCCCCCACATTGGTTGCTGATTTTTCTTTGATTTTTCCCCTGGCTGTGGCCCTCTCAGTCCCTGTTGGCTGTGGGTTTTAAGGAGTTCGTATTGGCTAGTTGTAAGGTGCATTAACTATATGTAATCAATGCTCTTTTCCCTTCTTTTTATTATAAAAAGGGAGAGTTTTTTGTGAAAATGTTTGGTATGTAAGAACCTGCTTGTTTTTAGCTTGCGAGATAGTATCATTTCCCCTTCTCCTCTTAAAATTCATCTGTTGACCCTCATGCTATACCCAAAGGAAGAAGAAAGCAAAATGAAAATCCCTTGTACATACCTCTAACCCGTTGGATCCCTAAAATCATGCCAAAATCCCGTCGATTCAGCATCATTCGCGTCGCTTCCCCGAAATCTCGCTGGAATCCCGTAGCTCGGCGCCGAATCCATCGCTTCAGCCGCCTGCCTCCCGCCGACTAACTCCTGCCGGCCAGCCCCATAACCCCATCCCGCCGGCCACAGCACCATCCCGCCCCTCTCTGGAAATATTATTTTGAATTTCAATTGTTCTTATGAGCTATAATTGCCTTCCTTAAATGACTCCAGAATTTAAGCAATTGTTATTTAATTGATTTCAAAGCAAGTTTGAAATTCAAACAACTGCTAGTTTTCTCCTATCCGTTAAAGGTAGGTTTCCTTCCTAGGCCTTTAATCGGTTTTACTACAGATTTTATTCAAATCAGTCATTCAATTACATTGGCCCACGTTACTTAATTCCCTCAAATTAATTCCCTCCCACCTTTACTAAAACTAAAATTACTGTAGAAATTTTCAGTTTTTATCTTTGGAGTCTCTTTCTATTTGCTACCACAAACACTGAAGGCGAATTCACTTCCCCTTACACCCGCCGCCCCTGCCCTTTCCCTTCACAACTCCTTAGCATTCATCTCCCCTCCTTTGCATTCATCTCCCCGGGTAAGATGCATGGCGGATCCTGAAGTGGATAGTGGTTTGGTACTCGACGTCTACGGAAGTATTCATATAACACGCTCGCCATTCTTCGACGTTGGGTTTGGACCCGACAACACCGTCGACGACTATTTGACTCGCATCCCCCCTACGCTTGTGGATGTCGTAGACGAGAAATTTGCAGACTACGATTGGACCATCCGCGGACGCCCACCGGCCTCTCCAATTCCGGCTTCCTTCCCGGCGACGAGTCCTTTCAAGATCACTTGTCTATTAGTGGCATCGCTAAGCCTACTTACAATTTTCCTCCGCTAGCCACCACTTTCAAAATGAGCGAAGGACTTCAAGGTGAATGATCTAGATATTAAATTTGAGGCTTTTGATTATTGCTAGCTATTTGCATTATTTAAATTTTGGTGTTATTTTGTGAGGCTCCTCAACTCTCTACATGTAATTTATTGTCATTGCTTAATCCATCTATGTCTTATTCATAAACTCAACTTGAGCAAACAAAGAGTTTTGGTAGCAAGCTAAAGGTCATTGCTTCTATTAATTTCTTAAGTGCAATTCGTGATTCACCGCATGTTGTTTCACATCATTTATCTATTTCTTCTATCCATGGTTTCCATTCCATTTGTATATTTCTTCTTTAAACTTTATTAATAGTAAGTTGGTTGTGTTGTTTACAAGTTGACAGTAGTGTTATATTTTTGTATTTGAAGTTGTCTTTTATTTTAGTTGTTTTTTTTTTTGTTGCATCAGACATCCATAAATATCGCTACATGACTTCTTTTTTCTCATCTATAGCTTGTTAAGCGGCACGCAGCAGAGATTTTCTCATCAGTGATCGTCGCAACAATCTTCTCTTTGTACTCAACTGCAGCCATAGGGCGCCTTATTGGGCTAGAGCCAATATTAACTGTGTCAATCTTGCCAAGATGCATAACAGTGGCTTTAGCCTTAAGTATTGTTTCTTTCTTTGAAGGTAAAGTACTATACTCATGGAATTACTACTTTTATCTCAACTTTTAAATTTGATTGTGTTGCTTTCCTCGCTTAAAATGGAATATCATTTTCATTTTTTCTGTTTTGTTTAGGTGCAAACACATCTCTTACCGCTGCTGTTGTTGTGCTCACTGGTCTGGTTGGAGCTAATTTTGTTCAGGCTGTGATGGATAAGCTTGGTTTTAACGACCCGATTGCTAGAGGAATAGCAACAGCTTCCAGGTACGATCTTCTTCTCATCTCCAATATTTAAATATAAAGTACCTTTTTTATGAAGTTTGCTAGATTCATCCCATCTGCCAAACTTAATTAGATGGTAGTATTTAAAGAGATTTCCTTTTTCACACACAATTAGAAGCAACCAAACGAGCTCTTATACTTCAAATACATGCAATGGCAGAGTCATAAATTTTATTTAGGAGGGGCATAAATTAAAATAGTTCTATTTACAGCTCATTATCGGATCCAAGAGGAGTTGTAAGATCAAAATTTAGAATGTAATTAACATGACCTTTAGAGCTTATAAGACAAATATTTGTCGTGGGCGGTCTCCGTTTGGGGGTGAGAGGAGCGAAAGGGAAAATGAAAGTTGTGCGAGTCGCGAGTCATGGGAGAGACACAAAGGGGAAAACGAAGTAGACTGTTTGGGTCGAGTGCTAAAATTTACACGATATTCTTTAAAATATTTCCATTTCAGCTACTTTAAGTGAGTTTCAAATTCAATCATTTTAATACAATTTCAGTTAAAATTTACTCGAGATTCTTTAAAATAAAGTTTCAAATAAAAGTCAAAGATGCATTGATAAAAATATAGAAAAAAAATGAAATGCATTGATTTCAAAGGACAACACACTTTAAAATATATGTAAATAAACATATAGAATTTAATTATATTTGCAAAGTTTTATTCTAATAGTTCTTGTATGCAACAAGAAAACTCTGAAAAATTAATTATTTGTTTGGTAAGATGATTCCAGTTTTTTTTTTTTTTAAACGAATGAACCCTTAGTGATTTGAATTGTTTAGTTATGTTAATCTGCATGGTCTGTATCAGTGCTCATGGATTGGGTACAGCAGCTTTATCAGCAAAGGAGCCAGAAG
Organism: Dendrobium catenatum; assembly: GCF_001605985.2. Classification (NCBI taxonomy): domain Eukaryota; kingdom Viridiplantae; phylum Streptophyta; class Magnoliopsida; order Asparagales; family Orchidaceae; genus Dendrobium; species Dendrobium catenatum. The sequence goes on from NW_021319628.1 coordinate 107,381, forward strand.
CTCTTCCATTCTGCGCTATTGCTTATGCACTCACTGGAATATTTGGCTCTCTACTTTGCTCCATACCGGCTGTCAGGCAAAGCTTGCTTCTTATTGTGGGCTAGAATATATCAAGCTTCTTCTTCTGAAGGAAAGAGAGTCTGCTACCAGAATTTTGAGAGGGCTTAATGTTGAAAGTTTATGCTAAATGCATCCCATCAGTAAAATGAAAGGGAGATGCCTCTCCATGAATGTTCAAATAAGCTTTTGGAGACATGAAAATTCATTGATACAATCATTTATTTAATGTCAGATCCTAAATTTCCCTTCTATGAATGAAAGCAAATGAAATGAATATAAGATGATGTAGGATAGGATTGAAAAAAAAAAATTTAAAATTAAAATATATAAAAATAATAATTATTAAGAAAAATAATAAGATGGGTTTTTTTTTTTAATTTGAACAAGGAGATTCTTGTTTTTTTAAAGGCTTATAATTGTTATACCATATCTAGAATCAAGTTCTTGAATAATTGAGAAAAAAGAAATATGATGTAACAAAATGTGATGTATGCATGTGTGGATGGTAGAAATGAAATTCATGAGTTGTATTATACAAAGGCTAGGCATAATTTCAAATTAAATGGCGGTTAGGTTCTTCGGAAAAAAGAATGAAATGGTAGGGTGAAAAATATATAATGTATTTGAAGTATTTTGAATTATTTTGATGAGTGTAAAATAAATAAAGATTTTTTTTTTTGGCTTTACTAAATTGAATGTAGTTTTAAGTTGCAAGGATGATTGTCGTCGATGGCCAGCAGTAGCAGTAGGTGGCAATGGTGGTGAGTTGTTGGCATTGGTGATAGTCTTTATGGAATTTGATTGTGTTAATCAATAAAATTGTATTGTTGCGTCGAATCTCAAGTCAATTTCTTGTGCTCGCTGGGTGGGTCATCCCTTTGCTTGGGTTTGAGTGTTCTGCACCAGGATTTTTTTTCTGTACAACATGCTGACGCTGTGTTCTTGAGCACCCCGGAATTATAAAGTTTGCTAAGAGAAATGACAAAGAGCATAGCATAGCATCGCTCATGATTCAATACCGCAACGCTATAGGTTTGAGCGCCACAATGCTTCGAGGAAAACTGAGCAGTTTTCTTTCTCATTTTTATTAAGAGCAGTGTCCCTTGGTGTTATGATAGGTGCCACTTGAATATTCCAAGCGATTTCTATCGGATCTTCGCTAATTCACCAATATTTCACTGTTTTCAATAGAAAACAGCCACCAATAATGGAAAAGCTGAGAGAAAAGAGAGAAAACTTTGGAAAAACAATAGCAAACAATTGTATTCCCTTAGTAGATGATCAAAACCAAAGCAAGATACAATGTTCTTCAATTCGAGAGGAAGAACAACTCTCCAACAATCTCCGGCAACGCCAAGAGCCCAAGCAAGAAAACCTAGAACACAAAACTCTTTTCAAAATCCAGATGAAACCCTAATCTCCCCTTAACTCCCTATTAATATAATCTAATCAAAATAAAAGCAAAATGACTTCTCTACCCTTCCTCCTCCATCCAAAAGCACTTAACCCAAGTTTGAATTGCAAGTGGACCCCACTCCTTGACCCCCTCTCTCTTCCGCCCAGCTCTGTGTCCGCCTGCAGTAGACCTGGATCGGCTGGGCCGGTTCAGGTTGAGCCGGTCCAAGGTGGACCGGCATAACATTACCCCCCTCCCAAAGTGCCACCTTGTCCTCAAGGTGGAAGGCAGGAAACTGCACTACAATCCTCTCCAATGGCTCCCATGTGGCCTCATAATCCGGGAGGCCGCTCCACCTAATCTTCACTTCCTTTTCCCCCTTTTCATTGATGCGCACTCCTTCTACCGCTAGAGGCTCCAGTGTCACTTCCATGTCTTACCTCAATGTGCTGGGCAGCTCTGGGCTTGCTGCATGCTCCCCAACCACTTTCCTCAACTGTGATACATGAAAAATGGGGTGTATTCTGGCTGTTGGAGGAAGCCTCAATCTGTATGCCACCTCCCCGATTTTCTCCTCCACTTCGAAAGGGCCAAAATATCTTAAGAAAATCAAACCTTTCCCATTGCCGCGATGAAGCTCAGCAGGCCTAGAGTAGAAGATGAACTAGCTTCGTTCGAAAAATACAACCTGCAACTTCTCCTTGTGGAAGATGGACTGTAATCTAGCAAATCGCCCGAAAAAGAAAGAAGGAAGCGACGTTTCAGATGTTCTCGAAGATATGGGCACCGCGCATTTTTTGAAGTAGATCAAATGGTTCGTGTTATCGGGTTATCAGGTAAACAGAGCACACGCTCTCCTCAATACGGTGGGGTCAAGATGGGCTCCACGTGGCGCGATACTACTTGTTTGCACATACAGAACTACGTCCGCACTCGGCACCCAATAAAAATTCTCCAACGAGTGTACCGTACCACCTTAGAAAAGCTTCAAACATCACATCAATAAATTGATCTTTGGGTTTCCGTGCTGCAATAAAAGCCACACCAAATAGAAATCAGGGGATTTTGAAATTACTAGAATACCCTTCTGCCAATTCTTTTTTTGTTTTTTCCTCTTCAATTGCATCTCACACTGACGGTTTTTTATTTAATTTGTTTAAAAATAAAACAGAATTTTACCCCCAAAAAAATAATAATAAAATAGAAATATCTATTTTTTTATTAATTTTTGCAATATTTCATAAATTGTTCATCCGATGAAACAAATATTAACATAATTTTCTAATTTAAAAAACTTAAATATTTAAACGAAATGTTACAAAAAATGACTTCTTTGCTGAACAAACTAATTGGGACATTTTTATTATTATTTTACTATTTAGAATTTAGCTATGATTTTTATTTGAAAATTGTTTTCAATAATTTTTGTGCAAGAAAGTTGTTTCTATAATAAGTTTTAAAAAAATTATTTTTTTTCATAATAGTTTTATAATTATCTTTATAAAAAGTTATAACCGTCCCAAACGGATCCTAATTTTCAACAAACTTAAGAATCGATTTGGACGAATGTTGATTTTTATAAAAAGTTGTTGTAAAGCTTTTGTGGAGAAAATAACTTTTTTGAAAGCTCTGTAGAAAGCAGCTTTCTAGGACAAAATTTTCTTGAAAATAATGAAGAAAAGTGGTGATACATAAAATATAGTTGTGAACTAAAAAGCAAATCAATTAAAAAATTATCTCAAACAAAACCTTAGTTATAACTAACTTCTTGGTGAGAGGAATCCAACAATTCATAAAAATTTTGTTAGCTTTAAAAAATGATTTGAAGTAAAAAACAGTTTTTATTTTTACATGATTATAGTAAAAAAAAAAACTTTTTTTTTAGATGAATCCAATGAGCCTAAGATCATTCTATTTCAATAGCATTAAGACACCAAAATATCTAAAAAAATAATAAGTAAGAGCCATTAACAAAGACCGTTCATTGGATTGTTTTAATTTATAGTCAAAATGACAAGATTTTTCTTCTCCAAATATTTATAAATAGATCCTTCTTTGATGCAAGTGAAGGATGTTATATTGAGAAAACAATAAGATTTTCAAAGGAGGGAAACTAGAACTTTGTCTTCTAATACTCAACGTCCATCATTGACAACAAAGTCGACATTCGTCTTTATTTGTCATCACCAATAAGATTGACACTCTCAGTCAATGTTAATGTTGACTTCTAGTATGTCAATGAGGCGGAAACCTATCGTTGACATTAATGTCAATGCCCACAATCGCCAAAGAGTGCATTGGGCATCGCCAAAGAGGCAAATGCATGCTATTATCATCAAGGCCAACACCAATCACCATAAGAAAGGTTAAAGACCATGTCAACAACATTGTCAACTCTTGTTGCGGCCAACAAGTCAGACTCTCATCAATGATACAAATGTCAACTTCTGTTGTCGCCAACAAGAGAGATATTTTATATGTGCTCACCATCATCATCAATGTCAATACCCTTCATTCTATCAAAATTGATTTTTCGATGTTTATATTAACATCAATGCATGTTCCCCCTATCAACAATAATGCCCAACTTCTTAGCTGTTGGTCTCTCATTCTATAAAGGGAACAATCAAACAAATTACTTATGATCTCTTGATGATTATAACTTCAATGCCTCAAAGTTTCTATTAATGCATTTTCTAATTATGTAGAAAGGCATCTTTTGAATGCCTCATACTAGTTGAATCATCTCAACATAATTACTTATAGTTTTTTTTTTTTTAAAGATATTTCACACACACATATACAACTTTCGACTTATCATACATGATACATCTATGTGTAAGTTTTTAGTAAAATACTAAAATGATAAGCTCCCTTCTATCACAAATATTCCTTCATGCAACGTATCTTATTAACATACAATTTATATCATAAAAATTATAAAAATGTTATGTTTCTTCTACTCCTTAGCTAGTTAATTACATAATGTTGTAAAGTATTTTAATATAAAATAGTTATTAACTATATTAAACATTACAAACATATAATGTTAAATGTAATCATGAAGAATTTTCAATTATATTTTGATATTCTTTCATATATATATTTATATAAAGTATTGGGAAGGAAGTTTCTATGATTTATTATATCTCGAAGGATTAATAAATAAATAAATAAATAATAATATCTCGAATGGTTAAGTACTCCTTTATTATTTGAATAAAGTCATGGCTAACTTTTTTGTGATTCAAACTTTGTATCAAGGTTATGATTTCGAGAATATCATAGCCAGGCTTTTAATCAACATGCAAAATTTTCATGTCCAAATTACTTAGCCAAATGACAATACATCTTAGACAGGAGAATAATAAAATATACAAAGTTTGATTGAGATTAAAAATATTGTCTAAGTTAGTGGTCCTGCAATAATTTTCTAGTTTAAAATAAGTCCAAAGATTGTTTTTAATTTGATTGATTTTAAATTGCAGAAAGTTTAATCCTTGGAAGCTCCAAGAATGGGCAAATTATTGCATCTGGTCACCTGACGGAGAGATGCGTTCGGAGCTCTCTCCGTCTACAGTGAAGCGCAAGTATGCTACAGTACCTGCGCTTTCACTGTAGACGGAGAGAGCTCCGAACGCATCTCTTCGTCAAGTGACCGGATGCAATAATTTACCCCCAGAATGACTATGACTCCCCATGCCACACATTACATCAATAACTAAGAAATGATATTACCAATACATATATTTATACACTTATATGTATTTGCTTATCATCACTAATATTTATTATTGTCAATAAAATTATTATCAGCCCATGACATAAATCACAATGTATATGTTTGTGTGTATATATATGCACGGATGGACGTCTACTATTGATATCAATACTGACGTCCATTATTGTCAATAAAGATGATGTCAACAGATGACTTAAACCACAAATGCTTACAATCATCATATAAGCAGACATAAGTCGTCAACATCAGCATCAATATCCGTCATCGCCAATAAAATTTTAATTTAAAATTTTTTATTATTTAGCCGGAAATGAAGCCATCGAAAATATTATCATAGCTAATTGATAGGGGTAATTCAATGTTAAAATGTAAATATATTTAAATATTTAACAAAAATAACAATTCTTCCATGAAATGCAATTGCCCCCCCTAAGGCCTACATGGTTCCGCCCATGCATAAGAGTATCAAAAGATGCTGCCACTAAAAATGAGTTATCTTGTAATTATTCAGAATCGAAGGGGCAATAAAGGTTTCATCCCTCACCTGTAGAGCAATAAAGGTTTCATCAATTCTCCATGGAATTGGTGCAGCGCCAATAAAAGAAGTGCCCGCCTTATTTCTTGGTCTCCCTGAAGGGTATAACTCATCTGCCTCAGAGGAAGGAGAAAGCTGGACATCTTAATGAAAAATAAAAATATAGATGTAGCAAAATATTTACAAAACGACAGGAGATGTAGCTGAGGAGTTTGGAAAGAACAAGAAGAAATTTCTTTAGCCGTATCTTGTAAGTTCTCCTCTCGTCACTAGATTCTGCTTGCCACTGTTCTTAAATAGTTTTAGACCTTCTGCAGTTCTGCTCCTTAATGTCAAATTGCTCTTTTGCTTATATATTTGGTAATTTGGATCAACCTTCTCTATATCTCCGTAATCTGGGCTCTGAAACTAGGATTTATTAAGCCACTGTGAGAATTTTTATTTTGATTTGTATTTTCGGTCGATTCCTTTATTTAATTTATGTTATCAACTTTCCATCTTCTCCTGTTAGGTGTGTATTGTTCACCCTTACCATGTACTTTTAATCTCGTTTCTTTGATGGGCATGTTCTGATCATTAAGAAAATAGTTTTTTTTTGTTAACATATATATTTTTTCTTTCTGTATTATTTTATACTAGTTTTGTAGTTTTTTTTTTCGCTAATTTTTGCACTAATTTTCTTATATTTCTGCTGCAGTTTCTCGGAACTTGCGTTTTGATTTGATTTTTTTGAGTTTTCAGTCCATCGGCAATGTTTCTCATTTAAAAATGCTCAGAGTGTGTGTGTATATTTGCTGTGCTTTTAAGGCTTCAACTTCTCATCTGTCAATCCTGCATCATCTACAAGTTTCCAGCTACCTGAAATTTTTCATTTTTATAATTGTAATCTTCACATGAATGTTATGCGTTTTCCTTGATTGCTTAGTTTTTAAATGCATTTTTAATTTACTTTTATGTTTTCTGATGATTTTCTTTCTTTTTAATCCTGTGATAACTTTTTTTTTGGGAAATTCCTGTGATAACTTTTATATCTATCATTTCTGTTGATGTGATTTTGGTTCCTCAATTCAAAAGAAAACTGTAGCCAGGCGTCAGTGTTCTCTCTTATTCATGGATGGAAAGAGCAAATTAAATCTAAGAAATTGGGACTTCACTGATAATCGGCATTCCGAATCCATGTTCAAGCCCGGTTTGGGTGTCTCCTTCCCAGAGAGCAATTCTTCAGTTTATCAACCTGGTTTCCTGAAGATTGGTGCATACTCTGATCGCACTACTGTGATGGATGAACACCGTTCTGAAGCATCCTCTGTAAGCTTCACATGGGTTCCACAAAGAAGCTTTCTTCATCCCACAAAAACCATTAATCACTTACAGACAATGCCTGTGATTTCAGAAACGTTCAATATGTCAAGCATGCCAATTCAATCTAATAGTTCAGTGCCGGAATCTCCCATTGCTGCTAACCCCATTAATGCCAGAAAGCAACAATCTTCAAAGAACAAGGCAAAAAATGTCGCTACCAAGGTTCTAAGACCTAAAGCAGAAAAGGGCACAAAGAAGAAAGGAGGTTCTATGTCAACAGGAAAGCGAGAGAAAAAGAATCAAGATGATATGTTCAATGGTGTTATGATTGATCTTTCAGGTGTCCCTGCACCTATATGTTCTTGCACCGGCATGCCGCGGCAATGCTATAGGTGGGGAGCTGGTGGTTGGCAGTCATCTTGTTGCACCACAGGCTTGTCGGAATATCCCCTCCCAGTGAGCCCGACAAGGCCGGGTTCGCGGATGGCTGGAAGGAAAATGAGCATTGGAGCTTACACAAAGCTACTTCAAAGACTTGTGGCTGAAGGACAGGACCTCTCATATGGAGTTGATTTGAAGAATCATTGGGCAAGGCATGGCACTAACAAGTTTGTGACTATCAAGTAGCACAAATGAGTTGCTGGTACTGACTCCTCTATCTTTGAGTGTTAAATGTTTAGCTTCCAAGCTTCATTATTTATGCGTTGTAGTATATCTATTGACTAGTAGTCTAGGCTAATGCTATCAGAATCCACGTAATTACAGACCTGTTTTATGGAATTTTTCGTTAAGTTTTTTTTCCTGATATAATTTTATTTAGTTATACTACTCTCAAGTGCATGCAATCATTGAAAACAATTGGCTCAAGATATTCAAATCTAAGGGGCTGTTTGGTAGCATCCAGGATTTGATTTAAGTAGGATTTTGTGAATCTGCTAAATCCGGATTTTGGAAATCAAGAGGGGCTTAAATCCTGAAAATTGTTTGGTAACATTCATGATAAATCCTATTAAATCTTTTGTGGCTGTTTGGCTATAGAACGGATTTAACGAGCGGACTCTTTCTCTCGAGCTAATGGATTTCATAAATCCGGCAAAAAACATAATTTCAAAATCCGGGATTTAGCACGAAAGGTGGAATTTCCCGTCTACGGAAGCTTTCATTTGCTAGGAGATTTGGTTTTGCAGTTTAGGTTGTTTGGTGCTCAAATCCGGCCTAAATCCTGCTACCAAATAGCTCCTAAATCTAGATCAAAATACAAAACTATTGTTCTTAAACCGCAGTATGTTGAGTTATTTTACAAGAAAAAAATACTTCTATTGTGAAACATGGTGTGTTGTGAAATTTAAGATTGAAAGAAATATCTTCTAATTAACGAAGAAGTATCTTGTATTCACTTAACTTCAGCCTAGGATATCCTCATCCAAGTTGTTTTCATGATATTACCTCAATGAATATGCATTGACAACATAATCAAGTTATTTTGTATCATTTAAGGCTTCATTTGAGATAGTTTTTTTTTTTTAATAATTTTTTAATAAAAAAAATTTTTAACTAGAAATCTTTGTACTAAAAAACAGTTTTAAAAAGTATTAAGAAAACCGCTCCAAACGAAGCCTAACTGTTCAGACTTCTGCTGTTATCAATCAGCCGAAATCATTTTACAGATGCATGAACTCTTAATTAGATCAGAAGTTTGATCTTTATTTGATGAAACATCCTTTTGCAGCTGGACAAACCAACAAGATTGAATGTTTGAATGGTTAAAATTCACTTCGTAGGCTTCACGGAAGCAACGAGCTTACTGAACTTCTATTTTATTTGATGCTTAGTAGAGATTGTTGTAACAGATTACCACGTAGAAAACTTAATGCTTCATTAACGCTCTTCAGGAATTCATCAAGATTAGCTGTGAAATTTTTGCAAACACGAGGCCAATTGTAAATAAGGGGACATTAAAGATGCATGGTTACAGATTCAATTTCATGTAGGTGGCTAATAAATATTTAGTTTTAGAAAATTATAAGCTGAACTCAGAATTTATGACTTCTATCCTGAGAATTGAAAACATGTGGCTTGTGCAGAAGCTCTTTAGATGGTAAATTGTGCATATTTTTAGGATATTATTCTTTAATTTGGTACTAATTATTCTTCATTCAACTAATATATATTTAGGGGTTGTTTCCTATCCTTTAAAAAAAATGCAGTGTAAATGTAAAATAAATTTATGATATTTTTTGTTTAGTTTGGATTAAAATGAATTCATTGTAAATGTTGGTGATGTGGGCGGTGGTGAGAGCAACTGATGGCGATTAGTAGTGGTGGTTGTGTTAGTGGCAATTGGTGGAGATTGGTGGTTGGTGGTTGATGGTGATGGTGACAATGGGTGAATGACTAGTAGCAGCAAGCAGTGGATGGGAGTGACCGACAACTACGGGCGGCTGCAACGACAACTTGTGATAATAATTGATGGAAAATTGATGTAGGGAGATCATCAAAGAAGCATTACAAACAAAACTCCTCAAAGCTAGAACATAAAAACAGTGAAAACACTGCTAAATCCTAAAAAATATTCATTTATACTTCCATCTTACAACTGTTATACTTATAAGCTAGCAAGAAAAATCTAGAGAAATCAAAAAAGTTCTAGAAACCTATAACAAACTTGAAACAAATTAAATCACATATCCTAAGAAACATTTTAAGCTAAAGATTAGAATACACCAAAAGATGAAATAGATGATTTTAATTTTATCAAAGAATTACATTACTTATGAAATGCAGTCTATAAATCAATCAAATTTTCAAAATGCATACGTTAAATTTATCTTAACATCAATAATGCATCAAATGAACTTATTACTTAAATCCTGAGAACAAGAAAACATACCGTTGAGCCAGAATTCTTTAGATGGGAAATTGTGCATAGCATGAAGGGGCATATTCTTAGAACATTATTCTCCATTCTGTCACCAATATTGAAAAAAACATCCAAATCCTAGTCGCAATGCGTCTCCCAGTAGAATTCAAAGATTTAAATTCTTAGAACATTTATAAATTCTATCTTCGTTGCAAGTTCGATGGCTGGTTCAAGTTGGTGCCTTCTTTTTCCTCTTGCTTGATCACAGCTTCGCATTTGTTCTCTCCTTTTGTTTTCCATGTTTCTTGCAGAATCAGTACTGAGGTTATGCTGTGTTCTAAAATATTCGTTTTTACTTTTGTTACGGCGAAAGAGTTAGAAATTTTTATCTCAAAGAAAAAAAGAGCATCAGAATTTTTTACGTTTTTTGCAAAATATGTTATAGAATATATGATTTTTTTTTATATATCTAATTGTTGGATGAAAAAAGTAACATATACTAAATTTATTAGATTTAATTTTTTAAATCTATTATGATAAAATTTGTGTGAGGATATCACCATTTTTTTTTCTTATTGGATAATGTGGTCAGCTTATTGTATATTTTGCAGAGATTGGATTCTTTGATTTGAGAAATGCTCAAAATTGTTTTCTAATCTTAGACTTCATTTCAGTTGGTTTTCTTTCTGCTTCTTAAAGCTATTTTTATGTATAAAAATTTTAATTTTTGTACTGAGAGGCAACTTTAATAAGCATTAAGAAATCCGTACTAAATGAAGCCTTAATCAACGATAGATGTTGGATGGATTGCATTGAGCTAAGGATGTAAATAGGTAGAGTCAAGCTCAAGTGATCTTTAGCTTGAGCTTGGTTAGTTAATTAGTTCGAGGTAAGGTTGCGCTGAATGCTTAACCTATTCTCAGCTTTTGCTTGAGCATTGAGCTTAGGCTTGAGCTTAATCTTACTAGTTTGAATTTGCTTAAGAGCCGACTCATTTATTATAAAAGAGAAAATATTTTTATTGAAGTTGTTATAATAACATGTAAAAAGAAGAAAATTTTAAATGATAAATATTAAAAAAGTATTTGAAATATGGAAGAGATATATAATAAATGTTTTTTTTTTTTGCAATTTTATATTAAATTGATTGAATTTTTATATATTTTGAGTGTAATTGAAATAAATATCTTTTAAATAATTTAGCTCACAAACTAATGAGTTGAATTGGGGTTTTCTCAAATAAGAGCTGAAAGTAACTTCCAATAAAAATGTCTTAGGGGCTGTTTAGTTTGCTGCATTTAGAATGTAAATTATTCAAATGTAGGGGTTTTGAGAATTTTTGTGTTTGATTACTTGAAAAGTAAATTCAAAGTAAACTAATAAAGTAAAACAAATACAATGTATTTCATTGAAGTTTATTTTTTTGTATTTAGAATTCCTCTGATTTTGGTGATATCTAAATACACTGCAAAGTCAAGGGCATTGCAACCCCTTGTTGGCCACCTCTGCCCGCCGGCCACCACCTCCGCCATCGTCGACCACCACCTCTGCCCACTGCCAATCAGCTACATACGACAACCACCTTCGGCCACCGCCGACCAACACCTCGGCTGCAACTGCCGGCCACCGCCGGTCAGCCACCACCATTTAGCCACCTAGGGCCACCTTCGGCTAGCCACCGCTACCCACCACCTCCGGCAACTGCCGACCAATCACCTCTGGTGGCCTTCGATCATTGCTGGCCCCACTGCTATTCATGTTTCATTGCAATCACTTTACTTCAAATAAAAAAAAAAAGTCACCATAAATCCTTTACATTCATCCATACAAAATAAATTATTATTTTTACACTACATTCATTTTATCCTGTATTCTTGTTTGAGACAACTAAACAACCCTTAATCAACACTTAGACGCATACTTAACCTATCACTTGTTGCTAATATCTCAAATAAAATATTTACGTAATTAAACACAATATTAAACAACTAATTATCCTACATTAATCACCAGGATTTTCTACATTAAACACTCCACAACAACTACGACAAACTAGCTAAAACACTATCATTTAAGCATCACTCAAACGATCTGATTTAAAAAAAAAAAAACCCCAAAACCTTTCTAAAAAAAGGAACTTGACCAAACCCAAAAATTTATCTTTTCTCCAACTTTGAACAGTTAAAATGTTTAGATTTACAAATAAAACACAATACTGCAATTACAAATTTTAAAAATAAAAAAATTCAAAAAAATGTCAGACCTCAACTCTCGGCGAGGAAGAAGAACGACTTTAGGGTTTGCGATCCGGCTTTTTAAGAAAGTGGCCCGTTTAACGGACGATTTTACAAAATTATTAAGACCCCTCTCTAACGGACGACTATGCTTAGTTTTCGAATTTTTTTACTATGCTTAATCATCTAATTAAGACGTTAATGATACTTAACCTAAAAATTTCCCTGAAAAAAAAAAATCAATAGGGCATGTTTGGATGTAGCTAGGATTTAATTTAAGTGGGTGTTTGTTTGGCTAAAAAAAGAATGCATTATAAAAGGAATAAAGTTTAAAAATGAATGTTTTGGAATTATTTGAATGAACGTAAAATAAATATTGGTGAATGTTTTTTTTTTTTAATTTGATGTAATGAGTGTAGTGTAAAATCTCAAGACGGTTGTTTGCGGCAATTGGCGGCGGAGGCAGCTGGTGGCAGTGGTGTCCGGCTGTGGGTGGTGGTGGCGGCCAATGGTGGTGGTCGGTGATGGCAAGCCGTAGGTGGCGTCCAATCCCGGGTGGTAGCCAATGGTGAGCGGCCATGGTTGGGGTGGGTGGAGGCCGGCGACAAATGGAGGCCAGCGGTAGAGATGAAATATTTAGGTTCGGACACCGGACGTAAAGATACGTCCGAACTCCAATAAAATATTGACATGTGGAATGTGGACGTGTCCGCGGAATTTTAAGTCAAGCGCGTCAAAAGCGCATGTAAAGTGCAGGTAAAGCGCAGTGAAAGCGCTATCAAAAAGCATAGTCAAAGTGCAATAAAAAAACACAGTCAAAGTGCAGTCCACGTGGCAAATTTTAAGTGGATATCCGAACTTATTTTAAGGTACAACGTCCGGACCTAATAATTTCCCTCATTAGTGTCGGGCGAAATAGAGTTATGACAATGTCATTTTAGGGAAATTATTAGGTCTGGACACCGGACCTAAAAATAAGTCCGGATATTCACTTAAAATTTGACATGTGGACTGCATTTTGATTACACTTTTTGATTGTACACTTTCACTATGCTCTGACTACACTTTCACTGCGCTCTACCTGTATTTTAATTGCACTTTATATACACTTTTAATGCGCTTGACTTAAAATTTTACGCCTATACATTTCACATATCAAGCGTTCGAAATTATTTCTATGTCCCGTGTTCGGACCTAATAATTTTTCGTCGCTTTAGGGGCTATTTGGCAACAAGTGGGATTTAACTTAAGTGGGATTTAGTAAATCCTGTAAATCCGAATTTAATAAATCCGAAATGTGTTAAATCTTGAAAACTGTTTGGTATGCCAAATGTTAAATCCTGTTAAATTCTGAGAAACGGTTGGATAACATATTTCAGGATTTATAGCAATTAGGGATTTAAATGTGAAGAAGATAATTATAACTTAAAAATAAATGTATAATTAAAAATAAAAAAAAATATAATGGGTTATAAATTTAATAATATGTTAAGTACAAATTACTCATTAATTATTATTTACACAATTAATTATATATTTCATAATATATATATATATTAAGTATATTAATTAATCTAATTATATTAATATTTAATTACTAATTATACAATTAAGTTAAATTAGATAATTAATTTATGAACTAATTATACAATTAATTATTTAATTAATTTACTTAATTATTAATAATGTAAATTATATTAATTAAGTTAATCAATAAATCCGATTAAATTCAGCTACCCCTCGGATTTACTAAATCCCGAATTTAAGCCGTAAATCCTTAAGATCCCCCGGATTTAACGAATCCCGATATTTAACGCGCGCACAAAAACTGTTTGGCTGGATTTAGCGCCGACTTAAATCCCCTTGTAAATCCGACTTAAACCCCCTTGTAAATCCGATACCAAACAGCCCCTTAAGCTTCTCTGCCTCCGACGACGACGTTGCTGTGTCTTGTGTGAAATAGAGTTTTGAAACTGTCGCTTTGAGCTTCTACGCCTCCTCTGACGACGTTGCTATCCTGCTTCGCGTGAAGCTTCTCCGTCTTCGACGACGATATTGGTTCTGTCGGATCGGAAGTCGCGACGGGAGCTCGCCGTGAAGGTAACAATATTTCTCCCCTTTTGCGCTCTTCTTCGGTTAAATCCGCCAAAATGTCTGATTTACAAAGTTCGGGATTTAGGGCAAAAATGTCGAAAATGTTCTCAAGTCGAGCTTAGACTTACCGTGAGATTTGCCATTGCGTTTTTTGGCGTTTGGTAGGATTTAACTCCCCCAGCTATCTGGCCTCTCCAGTCATGAGCAACTTTGGTGATCTGGAGCCTTGAACAGCTCTAACAATGTCGGGCATTTAAACCTCTATATTCCTTTCTCTCTTGTTGGTACTTCTATTCTTTTAACCAAGTTGTCAAAAAAATCGCTGAACAACGTGGACAATTGGATGACCAACATGGACATGAACAGCTGGATGACGTTCATTTACAACTTGATGAACTTTGCTTCCATTTACAACCTGATGATGACAGTTTGTTAAAAATGTAAGTGAAGTTTTTTTTTTCATCCAGTATATATCTGGAGTCCCGTATTTTTCAAAGATCCTTGATTACTGTCACAGTCTTAGAAGCCGATGGAATTTTAATGTACATTTGCATTAATTGATCCACACACAGTTAATCATTTGGTAACCTGTTGGTTGGTGTACAAAGAAAGAACATGTTCATTGATGCTATTACTTGAGATATGCCATTATGTGGAGCGTACAAAATTTCTAGTTTCTTTGATAGGGATATCAAACTAAATATGTGTAACTGTGACTTCATAGACATAAACCTTGTATTTTTTTCTGAGTTAATATAGTTTGTATATTTGTTGTAATTGTTGAGAAATCATCATTCCTTACTTTCATTGACTTGATTTTTAATTTTTTTCATAGAACCTCTGTTCCTCTATGTTTTAGCGTGCAGAATAGTACTGGACTTAAGAGAGTTCATTCACAACTAATCCTAGTCCAGCTTTCCATGGCCAGTTTCATCCATAACTTAAGAGGCAGCTTCCCTACAACTGGGAGGGCCTAGTGAAAAATGGGATCTTGTTACATTTTTGCCCAAAGTCTAAAGAGAAGATTAGATAATCTTCTTTCCTTAAATCCAACCACTTCATGTTACTCATCCCTCAGGTAAAAGTTGTTGTGATATGATTCAACTGTTCTACCTATTATTCCTTCTAACGTCAGTTTTACTATATTTTATTTTGCCCAGGGCCTCTCCTACCAACCTAAAGGACTGCAATTTCTTCAACCTATATGAATATCATTTGGCTATTAGAAATTTTAGCTGTGATTCTCTAATGTCCTCCGTATTTGCAGAAAATAGAAATATACAGAAGCATATACGACCTTTCAGGTGAGGAAGCTTTTTTTGTTGATATTTGGATTTATCATGTTTTTAACATTATTTAAAGCTACAAGTTTCTTTTGAAATTCAACTCGTGTTTATTCTTTAGGCCATGTTTTGCTTATTGTCAGGGCATTATTCCATGCAAATTGATCAAAATCAAAATGTCAAAAGTTTTTCTTTTGTTTGATCTCAAAATTGATTTTGATGAGGTCACTTTTGCTGATGCTATGCAGTTTACTAATTTTCAGTCTCAAGTTTATTTTCCCCTCAAATTTCAGTGCATCTTATATTATAGATCAACTTAATCATGTTTTGATGTGAATGTATTTTTGATCAATACTGTAGTAATCCATTTGAATTATTTTTTTGTATCCATGCACTATGGAATACATTGATGGTTGATGTGCCTTATAATCCTTATTGCAGTAGTTTTTCTTTTGATTTGTTCAAGATTCATCATGGAATGATGGAATCCCAATATGTAGAATTGCCAGTAATCTTGGAGGAGGTCGCCTCATGGGCTATTGCAATCTTCATACAACCCACCAGCTTGGGACAACGGGACAAAATGTAGTGGAGAATGACAGTATGATAAGTGCAGTACCAGATGCTGCTAATGATGTACCAAAATACAAAAGAAAGAAGCTAAAAGGAAAAAGAGCTGTCGTGAGGTGGCTAAAGTTCTTCAGGTGGAAGAAGAAAAAGGAGTATGAAAGAATGACATCAGAGGAGAAGATTTTATTCAAATTGAGGAAGGCGAGTCATGAATTTATGTTTGCTTGTTCATTAAAAAGTTCATAAAACTTGTTTCAATATTAATGAATATATGATATGTTTTTTTTTTTCCTCTAATAGGCTCGAAAAAAGGAAGGACATCTTGTTGAAGCATTACAAAAAATTGAACCTAAAGACTCGTCGGTCACTATGCACGATCCTGAGGTACTTACACCAGAAGAGCATTTCTACTTGGTTAAGTTGGGCCAAAAATGCAAGAATTATGTCCCAGTTGGAAGACGGGGGATTTTCCAAGGAGTTATTCTTAATATGCATTTGCATTGGAAGAAACATCAGACCTTGAAGGTTATAGTGAAGACTTTCACTCCAGAGGAGGTCCGAGAAATTGCAGCTGAGCTAGCTAGATTAAGTGGCGGAATTGTACTTGAGATCAGTGAGGATAATACAATAATAATGTATAGAGGAAAGAACTATTCACAGCCTCCAACAGAAATAATGTCACCAAAGATTACTCTGACGAGGAAGAAGGTAAGACTTTGTTCTCTCTCTTTTGTTACTTTAGTAACCTAGAAAACAATGTTTTTAATTTTAACATCACATTCCCGTCATAAAATATCTTTTGCAAAATCTAGACAAAGTTGTAGAGTGCAAGTTCTAAAGTAGCTGAAAAGGTAAGACTTCGTAGGGAAATTGATCTTGGGTTTGATTTAGGCTTCGTTTGGGACGGTTTTTTTGCTATTTCGTAAAACAACTTTTTAGTACTAAAATTTTAATTTTTATACTAAAATGTCGTTTTGAGAAGCATGAAGAAAGCCGTCCCAAACGAGGCCTTAGTTGAAAATTTGAAACTGGATTCCATGACCTTGCTTTTCACGTACTTAGGCATTAAAATGTTCTGCAGTTACCTGACCAAATCCAATTCAGATACTAATCAGGACATGATTAAAATTTGATAAGGTTAAGGTTTGGCCAGTTTTGAACAATTTAGTGGTCTTTATGGTTGGCATGGGTTGTGAGAGATGGAGATGGAGCCATGTATGGGTGGAGGAAGGGGAGGAGGGCATTTTGCTGTAGGGCACAATTTTGTTGATGACAAAGTGAGTGGATGGGAAAGAATTGGAGGTGTGCTCAACTGCATAAATGTTTGTGCTTGCTTTTGTACTTTTCTTTTTGTGAAGAGGTGGATGAAATTGATATAGAGAGAGAATACAATCACTTTGACAGATCTTTTTAGTGGCACGCTGGACGACAAGAATTTTGGTTAAGATGAACTCCATTATCCGCTTGAGAGTAATGGTGGAAACATCAATTGGTTGAGCATACTGGAATGAACAATTAAAATGGAAGGGAGTAAAGGTAGCGAGGTTGAGTGCGGGATGAGGGTGATGGTGCTCAAAGGGAATCATGATGACATTTAAGGTTATTAACAATAAGTTGTGGGATGAGTGGTTTGTTAGGGATGTTGTGGGGTTTAGGATATAGATTTGTAACTTCTTGGTTTAGACTATTGAGTCAAATTCAAAGGTCCTTGTCATAAGCACTTATAAATAGATAAATAAATAGATAGATATATGGAAAATAATTCCACATAATTTATGAGGGAATAAATGATATTGCTATTATGTCAATTTTTTAGATCATAATAATTTTGAAAAAATTAATATTTTTTATTTTCACTCATTTCATATGGCTATTTTCTTATTACAATGTGATATAATGTCAGAGGATAAAGTTGATATTATTATATGGTTTTGAGAATATTTCAAAATAAAAATTCAATATATTAAATTAAATTTGATCAATAATTGGTTTGAGTCTTTACTAAATATTAGCATATTTATTAATCAGTTTAAAAATTATAACAATAAAATTGGATCATCAATTAAATCCATATCTTTATCTTGATACCAATATTATATTATTTAAAATTAGATTTGAGATTACTTTAAGCATGTTATGAAATAGAAGAAAATTTATTTCAATTTAATTTTTTAAATTAATTAAAGGGAGAAAGCATGGAATAGTAAGAAGATAACGTATTATGTAGATTAGGTAGTACATTAGATAAATCAGATAGATGTGACTTTCCTATTTTGCATGGCTTCAACCTTTTATATAGAATATCTTCTTTTCCCACTTAAAGCATATTTTTCTTTAAAAAATTATCCTCGAAAATGAAGGCTTTTTTTATTATTCCATTAAATACTTAAAAATATATTTAAAATTTATTTTACTAATTAAGAAAACTCTATTCAAATTGATTTTTATATTCATCTTGGAGAGAATGAAATACTAGAAGAGTACATTGTATGTAAATAAGGATAGGGTAGATATTAGATAAGATTAGATAGGGCCCTTTTTTCATGACTTCAGCTTTTAAGTATTGATTCTTTTTTTCTTAATTATATGAGTTGGACATCTAAATATATCTATTGAAGCCTTTTTAAACATATTTGTGAGATATAATCTTAGTCCTCTTCAATAGAAACTCTGATTTTCAAATTTGTATAAATTTATAACTTAAAGATTATAGAAGAGGCTCTTAATAAAACAAAATGTAGGTAGGTTGTAGTAGGATGAAATGAATGCTCTTGAAAAGTGAAACTTAAGAAGTAGTTCATAAGTTTAACGGTGTAATTCTTGTTGGATGTAAACGGGTTTTCACTATTATATAATACCATGATAGATCTATGGAAATATTCCAGGCAAAATTGATACTAAAAGAATTTGCTCAAACTTTTCAAGTTGATTACTTGTAGACATTCGCTCTAGTGGCAAAACTTAATGCGCTGGGCTCTCCTCTTTGTGGTGGCTAACCTTGATTGGCCTCTTCACCAACTCTATGTTAATAATGTCTTTTTGAATGGTGATATGAATGAAGAAGTATACATGAATCTACTTCCTAGAGTCGGCAGTTTTGAAAGTATAGATCAAGTATGCAAATTAAAGAAATCTATTTACAACCTCAAACATTCACCTAGAGTAGGATTTAAATGATTTATCAAAGTTGTGTGCGAACAAGGTTTCCAACAAGTTCATTCACACATTATTTGATAAACACAAATATGATAAGTCAACTATACTAATTATATATATTAATACTATCATATTGACAGGGGATCATGATTATGAAACAAACACCTTGAAAAAAGGCTAGCTAAAGAATTCAAAATTAAAGATCTTAATCCACTCATATTTTCTTGGCACGGAGGTTGTTAGGAACAAATATGGCATTATCATTTTTCAAGGAAAAAAATGCTCTTGACCTCTTAAAAGAACCAAGTTTGATGGGGGGAAACCAATTGATACTCTTTTTGAATCTTGATTTGTCCAGCGGATTATACCAGACCTTATTGTATACACCATTTGTAAGCTTGAGGATCTATGTACGAGGACGATGAAGGCAGAATAGAATGGGGTGGGGGGGGGGGTGGGGTAGAGATCGCTCCGCTTAAGAGAGAGGGGGAGAGTGATGATTTGACGTTGATTTCTAAGCTCAGTGATGAGCCATTCATGAGAGATGTCTCATGGGAGAGAGATCTATCTTTAGCTTGATTATTGATCGGTCTCACTTGGAGATTTGATTTTGGTCGAGATGATTAAGGATTTGTCCGACTGAGAGAGGAACTTCTAAGGTCGCGTTCGCTGGGGAAGGCGACTACTTGGAGGAAGTGGCTAGCGAAGATTTGACGTGCTCTAGTGATAAGCTTCTTCCCAGCTCTTGAGCAATTCCTGCGATCAGATTGTCCTAAAAGAGGAGGGAGTCCTCCTGCTCGATTCGAATGCAACATGTTAGATACCTGCGAGAAGGTACTTGCACAAGCAGTCATGAGTGGACATTTAGTTCCCCAATTTATTCAACCCTTTGATCATCAGACGTTGATTTCTAAGCTCCGTTTAAGAGAGGGGGAGAGATTTGATGTTGATTTCTAAGCTCAGTGATGAGCCATTCATGAGAGATGTCTCATGGGAGAGAGATCTATCTTTAGCTTGATTATTGCTCCGTCTCACTTGGAGATTTGATTTTGGCCGAGGTGATTAAGTATTTGTCCGACTGAGAGAGGAACTTCTAAGGTCGCGTCCGCTGGGGAAGGCGACTACTTGGAGGAAGTGCTAGCGGAGATTTGACGTGCTCCAATGATAAGCTTCTTCCCAGCTCTTGAGCAATTCCTGTGATCATATTGTCCTAAAAGAGGAGGGAGTCCTCCTGCTCGATTCGAATGCAACATGTTAGATACATGCGAGAAGGTACTTGCACAAGCAGTCATGGGTGGACATTTAGTTCCCCAATTTATTCAACCCTTTGATCATCAGACGTCGAAAAAGTTTGGATAAATGAATCATAAATCAAAGAAACACGTGAGTAAATGCGAATTTACTGCCTTGACCCATGGCACGAGCGCGTCACTTGATGACTGAACGGTCCCATCACCAGGTTGCTCTATAAATACTGGCTTTGAGCCCATCAGATACATGCATTTACTTCCAACTTGTGAGCCTTACATGAATTTGATGGGATGAATCTTACATCTCATTTAGGCATATGTTCTTTCAGGAAGGCAACCTTTATGAGAGTGCGAGTTACTTTTGGTATTGAGGTGGCAAATGTGGAAGAGGATGTGCCGAGTAGGGCTGTTGTTGGAGAGGAGGTGCGAGTATCCGTGGACTCGACGGATCTTTGTACGGGTCCTTCGTCGAAGAGGATGAGTGTTGATGTTAGGGATCTGGTTATCATTGAGATGATCGGTTGTCTGACCTTGCTGTGGGGATGAAGGAGACAGTCTCTTCTATTGCCCTTGCTGTGACTGATGAACTTGATGGGCCTTCAGATGATGGAAGAAATCATTCTTTTCCCCTCGAGGGCACGTAGGAGTGGGTGGGTGAGGCCGCTCTGAAAGAGGTGGGTGCCCTATAGCATAATGTAGTTGGTGGTGGCATTGCTATTGCTGTTGAAGTGGTTGTCGAAGTGGTCTCTGAGGAGCGGACTAGCGGTGAGATTGTTGAGCAGTCGTTGAACTCCTTTTTGTATACCTTGTTCACCGACCCCACCTCACCCCAGAGCATATTTCATCAGAAGAAATTGTCGGGCAGTTGGTAGCCTTGGAGTCGATAGGCAAATCCAGAGACGCGGTTCGAGCCCGGCGTTGGCGGAGAGGGAGTTTTTGCAGGCAATGATGATCAGAGAGGTGCGACAACCTCGCAGAATGATTAGTTGGTGGCCATGTGTAGTTGAATAAACTCGATGGAAGCCGAGTGTTGTATGATGCTGAGTCAAACTAAGCAGGAGGGGTTCCTCCAGGGTGCTCATTATGTTGTTGAGTACTTGACATTATGGGAGGATTAGTGCCAAGAATGACAAGAGATCTTGTGTTGGAGCGCTTTTGATCTAATCGTCGCATGGGTTGATTTTTTTCCTTTTTGAGCTATGTATTTGCTGAGGGCGATTCCCCTTTTGAATAAAGTTTTTTTTGGCTTTTGGAAGTGTCCTGAAAAAAAAAAAGATTTGTTTTTGTCTCATCGAATAGGAAGAGGCGACAATTGTGCCACGGATTTTGAGAATTATCGTTGTAATGGATAGTATATAGTGCGATAAGGTTCATCGAATCTTATAATGATGAGAGTGAATGACGTAATCTTTTGCATTAAATTTGATTTGAGAGGCTTCGATCTCCTTGTGCTAGATTCAGACTATAAATAGAAGAGGTAGGGCCTTAAGAATGGTACATTCGCTTCGTCTCCTTTGCTTCTTATGTTTTCGAACATTTTGCCCAACATGTCTGATCTGTGCAAGTGTGCGAGTAGATTCCTTAATGAGAAAGGATTATTGAGTACTCGCCTTACCAATGAGTATATTGATTATGTGTTTCATGCTTTCTGCTTTGCTCATAACTACTCTGTAAGCTCGGCAAAGGAAGATTAGCATATCAACTCTGTGCAAGATGGGGAATTCGTCATTTCTGTTGATCATTTGATATTGGGGCCGTAGTTTCCCTTGTGAGCCGAGCTAAAATAAATTCTAAATTTCTATGGAGTCATTCTGACTCAACTTCTGTCAAACTCTGTAAAGGAAATTGTATAGTTTTCTTCTCTGTTGAGGGAACGTGACTTGCTGTGGTCACTGAACCTATTTAGGCATGTATTCACGGCGATTCTCCCATGCGTTCGAGTTCAAGATTGAAAGGAGAATTCATTGTTATTCCGAGTCTTCCTGGTTGGATGGTGCCGATTGCTTTGGTGGCATTGAGGAAGAAGTTGGTCCTTCCTGAGCTATCCCCCGAAGAGGTGACGATTTTGCCATTGGTGAAGAATGAGCCATGGATCATTCAGTATCATGTCGCTTATTAGAATGTTTATAGGATTTTTTAGGGTATCTCCTTGTCTTGACGAGATGAGTTTTTTGTCTTGGATTGATTCAATGTATGTATTTTTCAGGGAAGGTCGCATGTTGCACTTTCCCCACAAACCTTGCGTCTTCGAAGATGTCTGTGTTGTCAACGATGAGGCCGAAGGAGAAGGCCTCTCCGACTTGGTCTGAACTTCACCGGGAGGTCTGCTCAAAGAAGCATAAAGATGTTGATGTAGGAACGAGCTTGAAGGTGTTGGTGGCCAAGAGACCACAGACGCCTGAAGAATAGGGCTGCCCTCCCCTGCTTGCTTGCAAGGGGAAATGAGACTATGGAATCATATGATAGAGTAGATGTGCCGGCCGAGCTGGTGGCCAGGGGTGAGGAGACTATCATTCCAAGAAAGGAAATGAGCCTATTGAGGGTGCTGAAGCCTCATAGGGTTCCAAGGGCTATACTTCATCGGGTGATAATGAGATTCTCCCTCCAGTGAGGAGTGTTCTGAAAGTGAGGGTTAGGGTTCTAACTCGATATCTAGTTGGTGCTTCGAGAATGACGAGCTTCTTCACAGTGAGTCATTGAAGTTATAATGGAACTGGATTGTGACAGATTAGTGTGCTCGATCATGAATTTGTTTGCTAACTTTTGGCAGCAGATAATTTTTTTGGGGAGGCGTCATATTGACTTTGTTGTGAGAGCTGATCGTCTGAATGATATGTAGGGGTGTCAATTAGTGACACAACCTTGAAACCTGACCCAAACATGAACAAGGAAATTCGGGTTAAGGTCGGCCCAATTAAGAAATGGGTCGAGTTCGGGTCCGGGTCTGGGTCCTATTTTTGACTCATTTATAAAATGGGACTGGTTCGTGTCAACCCGATTTTGACCCGTGTCCCCCATCCTGCACTCGCTTTGCCCATGGCACCCATAGGCCATAAACAAATATATAAAATGATTGGGCTATTAATTGGCCTATCCTTGCATCGTCCCATAATGCAATGCCTAATTTCTAATTGATAAAGCTTTGGTTTTCCTCTATGTGCAAAAACGCGACATTTCTGGATGGCTAGACATTCTGGAGTTCTAGTGCTGCCCCTTCCCTTTCCCTTAGTTCTCTATGTTTCTTATTACTAAGCAGTTGAGGAGGTGTCATGTGACGAGTCTAGAACTGCAAGTTCTCTCTTCCCTTATCCTTTTATAATAATTTCAAATTGCAACATTTCTCTAATCAGTTTCTCTAACCCATCCCGTTCTTCTATCATGATATAATCATGAAGGCCTCATTTTGGCCTAAAGCAATAAAAAAGCCGTCCCAAACGAAGCCTAAGTCTGGCATTTTGATTTTCGAATCAAACTCTTTAAGTGTAGTTTTTTTTTCTTTCAATTATTCAGTTTGGCCATTTGGGATGTGAAAGTGAAACCCTGATGACAAATATTTATTATTTTAGTGTGGAGTGTGGGGGTTGTTACTTGTTACTCTCATGCTCTGGTTATTATTGGAGAATGGAGATTGTTGGGACGATTTTCTTGGGTTAGCCAGTTAGGGTTGTGAAACTCTAACCCTAACCGATGCCCCTTTTTCTTTTTTTGTTAGGTTGTGACTTCGACTGTTATTGGAGTTTGCTGTTGGGAATTATGTTGTTGTTCGAACCTGGTTTTTTGGTACTTTACTTCTCATGTTGCCTTGATGGTAATTATTTTTTATCCTCAAATTGTGCTGCGATGGTGTTAAACTACTAAAATTATGAACCTATTATGCTTTAGTATTCTGAAATGTAGTAATAGAGACGGTGTTACTTGGCAAATGCTGAAATGCTTTAGTATTTTATATTGTTCATTCACTGAAAAATTAATTTTAAAGGTTTGACCTCTTGTTCTGAAATGATTTACTGCTGAAATACTATTGTATGCTATTATGCTGTAAGGGTTTAGTTTTGTATTACTTTAGGTGTGCTGTACTGTTTAGGCTTCAGGTGTGCTGAAGCCTGAAATGCTGAAGTTGCTACAGGTCTGCTGGAATTGCTATGTTGTATTATTGATATTCAGTTTATTATGCATTTCTATAATTATCTATGTGGTCACTGATTGTGAATTTAATATTAAGAAATTTTATGGTTGCATTGATTACATTTGAATATATAAGGGATGCAAATTATCAATGGTTTTATGTATAATTCATTAATTATTTGGGGGATTTACATACATTCCACTTCATTTCATGCTATTTACATATCTAATATCCAAACCTTTAATATTACATGCCTATCACCCATAGAGCAAATTTGGGTGCATGGAATAAAATATTAAAGTTTATAGGATGGTATGAATGATAGAAATGAATTATAGGAGTGCTATATTTGATATTAAAGTTATATATGGGGTGGTAGGCATGTAATATTAATGCTTGGATGTTAGATATGTAAATAGCATAAAATAAAGTGGTAGGTATGTAAATTTCCCTAATTATTTTAGTTATCATGTATATTGAGGTTCAAATAATATTATTTTGAGCTAGTTGTATGCTTGAATATTGATTGTGCAGAATATCATCTTCTTATTCATTTTAGGAGATGCTATATTATATATTTACAATTCTGGCTTTTCTGGTTGTGGATTTGTTGAAGACTGTACTTACCGAATGTTGATTACTTGAGTTTGTTTGCTATGACAACTGCTTAATCTATTTTTCAAAATTTTGTAGGCCCTGGATAAGTCTAAGTACAGAGATGCTCTTCATGCTGTTAGAAGGTATATTCCCAAGCTTGAACAAGATCTTGACGATGTCCATATAGGGATGAAGCGTGACAAGGAATATAAACCCAAATTAACAAACCGAGAAGAAAATTCAGTTGCAGACATCAAGAGGAAATTCTCTGAGCTTGGAGAAGGAAGCAAAGAAGATCGAATCAGTATAGAAAGTGAATTAGGAAGCATTACTTCTGATGAGGAGGATGAATCCTCAATGGAGTCCAGCGCCATTTCAGAATCTGAAAATCTTTCTGATATTTTCGAGACAGATTCTGATGCGGGAGCGGAGGAGAAAGAAAATTCACGCCCACGCCATCTGTATTTAGATGGAATTGATAGGTTTCCTTCAGAAGACGATGGAAGTACTGAAGATTTTCAGGAGCATCTACGTCGGATCTCTGCTGCTGCTAAGAGAGGTGGCTTTGAACAGAAGGATCTGAACATAGCAGAATTAGATGAGATTGACAAGATTTTCTTGCGTGCGGACGCATTATTGAAGAAAAAGAGATGATTCAATCCCTGTTTTGTATATTTACTTGTTGATTTACGGGCTTCTTCAGTAACAAACAGAAGTAATGCACTTCAGTAACAAACAGAGAGACAGATGGAGCTACTCTCTGTGTCATCAGCCTGCCTTCACCCAAGATTGCTTAAAGGTGATGATTTGATTATATTAGAAAGATTAATTATCTTTTAATTAGGTTATTTTCATTTGAAGAACACTCAATAATTTGTATTAGAAGAATTGAAGACCTAAATTATTTCATCATTCCACTTTTATTTTGTGTAAGCTATCTCAAAATATGTATTCACTTGATAAAGTTTTTGAAAAACTTATGAGAAGACTCGGCTATTAAGGCTTCGTTTGGGACGGCTTTCTTACTGCTTCTTAAAGCTGCTTTTTTTTTAGAAAGCAACTTTAAGAAGCAGTAAGAAAGCCGTCCCAAACGAAGCCTAACTTAAATATAAAAAGGAAATTGGGATCGTGAGGTGTTAGGGGAGTGATAGGGTGAAAATTTTACTGCACTGGTTTCGTTTGGGACAAC
This sequence comes from Dendrobium catenatum, assembly GCF_001605985.2. NCBI lineage: Eukaryota > Viridiplantae > Streptophyta > Magnoliopsida > Asparagales > Orchidaceae > Dendrobium > Dendrobium catenatum. Next base: position 133,775 of record NW_021319628.1, read on the forward strand.
TGTGTTTTAAAGTAATTTTTTAGTAGACAATTTTTTACTATAATATTTTATTATTTTTAAAGTAATTTTATCGTATAAAATTTTTAGTTTATGAAATTTTTGTATATGGAAATCTTTTTGTTAAAAAGTTACTTTAAAGAATAGTAAGAAAGTCATTTCAAATGAAGCCTAAGTTGTAGACTGTGACTTATAAGTAAAATTACAATGGTTTGATGGGTTTTAACTTGGAAAAATTATTAGGTGCGCAGTCTGGATGTCATTTGGATTTCAATAATATGAAGATACATCTCTCTCTCTTATGTACAAACAAAAGAGAAAAAAATACATGTCTCATTATTGAAGTCTGGACGAGAAGTTTTGTCTGGATTATGCACGCATAATAATCTCTCCTTAACTAGACTCGACTAGCCTGAGCTTTTCAGATTCTATGTGATTGCCAATAGCGAGCAGATAATGGGAAGGATAGTGCAGAAGAGGAGGCCGAGTGGAAGGCAGACTCGACGGCATGGGCGTAGGAGGATGTGATCTAGATAACAGAGAGCCCTACTCATGTTTAATTGATGGAGCGCTTGATGATTAGCAGAGGACTCTAGAGATATGTTTGTTTGGATGCAACAAGGATTTGATTTAAGTAGAGTTTTAAAAATTCTCTAAATTCATGTTTATTAAATCTCGAAGATGTTAAATTTTGAAAATTGTTTCGTAAGAAATAATTTTCTTATAAATAATGTGAGATTGTTTTACAATATTATTCTGGATTAAAGTGGTTAACTCATATACTATTTATATTTTAAATATGAATTACTTATTAATTTTAATTAACGTCAATAAATTATAATTATGAATAATATAAATTAAAATTAATTTAATTATTTAATAACTTAGCTAATGATTTAAATATTAATTATCAAATTATTTATTTTGATATTATTTTCATAAACATTTTAATACTAATTATAATGATAATTATACAATCAATTATTTAACTATTATGTATAATGATTAATCATTTAATTATTAATTATACTATTAATTATTTCATTAAAATTTTTAAGTATTATTTAATGAGTTTATAATTATTAATTTTACTAATAATTATCTAATTAATCAGTAAAATATTTTATTACTAACTAGTTATATAATTATATCATAATTATCTAATTAATTATTTATATTTCGAATTAGCTAATTAATTATTTTAATATTTAATCTCTACCGCTTTTCCTCTCCAATTCTCCGTTGCTGTCGCATGAAGTAGAGTATGAAAGTGTCGCTTTGAGCTTCTCCGTCTCCGACGACGTTGCTGTCCTGCTTCGCGTGAAGCTTCTCCAACTCCGACGACGTCGTGATTGCTGCGGGTCGGAAGTCGCGCAGGAGCTCGCCGAGAAGGTAACGATATTTCTCCCCTTTCGCGCTTCTTCGGCTAAATCGGTCAAAATGACGGATTTACGAAATCCGGAATTGGCAAAAGTGCCGAAAATGCCTTGAAGTCTAGCTTAGACTTACCCTGTTCGCGTTTGGCAGGATTTAGCTTAAATCTTGTCTAAATCCTGCCTAAATCCTGCATCCAAACCGGCCCTAGGATGTAATGTGACTTTTGCTAACGTTAACTTTTGAAAGAAAAGCTCTAAACCCTAGCCTAAATAAATAATTAAGAGTCTATTTTATTGTTTATGATAAAGGTTGGGGATGGAATCTTTAATAGCGGTGTGAGCAACGCTACCCTTGAAAACTTAATTATTCCCTCAGCTTTATGGTCTCAACTCAACAAAGTGGGATTTCATTAGCTTCGACTTACTACATGCTTGTATGTTGTACTGAGGAATGACGGTACACTTAAGAAGACTTAAAAAGTAGCTTTGAATGACTCAAAAGAATATAGCTCATATTGATATGTTGGTTGTGAGCTTTGAATAGCATTCAATAGGCCTTAGGTTTAAAGCTTGTGTATATGATGTATGTGTGAATTTGACTTAATTGTTTCAAAAGTCCAAAAAAAAAAAAAAAAACTCAAAAGGAATGTGTAAACCTGTCATTTATGATTGCTTCCTCAAACGATGCCGAGAGCGAGCATTAATTTGGGGTAATGGTGTTGGCTCAGATGATTAAGGACAAGAAATTACTACAGAAGAGTAGTAAAGGGGTCAATTGAGAAGGTTCTTACTGCACGACGACCACTTTCCTGGCACCTAGGATGCAGACTGTACCAGTTAAAAGGGTGACTCCAAAGGAGGGCAGCTCGAGAGTCTGACAGGGAGGGGATTTTAATAGGTTGACTGATACTGAACTGCAAGACAAGAGAACTAAGAGGCTATATTTCAGACGCGACAAGAAATTTATATCAGGGCATAGGTGTAAAAATCGGACATTGCAGATTCTCATTGTGTGTGATGAGGAGGAGGTGAACGAGGTAGAGGCAACAGGGGAGGAAGAAGAGGAAGAGGAGCCCGTGCATTTGGAGGTGGCTGAAGTTACATTGAACTTGGTAGTGAGATTCACCCCGAATCATAATATGAAAGTGACGGGATAGATAGGAGGAGAGGTGGTGACGATTTTGGTAGATAGTGGGGCTACTCATAATTTCATATCGAACTAGGTGGTAGACAAATTGGGGTTGAAACTGGTAGACATGAGAGGATTTGGAGTGGTGATGGGCACATGAAAGGTAAAGAAGAGCTAAGGGATATGTCAGGGTTTGGAGGTAGAGCTGCATGAGATTCACATCATGGAGGATTTCCTTTTATTAGATTTGGGAAGTACTGATTTGATTTTGGGAATGAAATGACTACAAACCTTGAGAGAGACCAAGGTGAACTGGAAGGCATTGGCCATGGAGATCTAGGTGGAGGGGAAAAAGATGGTAAGTAAGGGAGACCCCAACTTATCCAATGCAATGATTTCTTTGAAAACCATGGTTCGTGCCCTACAAGGGGAAGGAGGGAGATTTTTGGTGGAGTTCCAGAGTTTGGAAGTTGAAGAAGATAGGGAGAAGATACCATACATGATTCAACCACTCCTATAATAGTATCGAGAGGTGTTTTAGTCAGTTCAGAGGTTGCCTCCTCCGCGGGAACACGAGCATGCTATCATTTTGATGGAAGGAGTTTTACATATCAGTGATTGTCCGTATCGTTCTCCCCAACTCAAAAAAGATGAGATCGAGAGATTGATCAGGGAGATGCTAGAGGCAGGAATTATTAGACCCAGTGACAGTCCATTTTTCAGTTCAGTGCTATTAATCTAGTTCTTTATGCAATTTCCTTCATTTTACCTTGAGGACAAGGTGACACTTTAGGAGGGGAGTATTGATGGGCTAGCCGATTTGATTTGGATAGAATTAGAAGTTTCTTAATCAAGAGGGAGCTGTTTAGGAAGGTTTTTAATTAAAGGGAATTAATTAGGAGATGTTTTATAATTGAAGAGAGCATATTTTGGGGTTGATTTAGAGGTGTGATTAATTAGGAAATATTTTTCATTTGAAGAGGGGAGATTTGGGGGATGATTTGGAGGGGATTAATTAGGAGATGTTTCCTAATTAAGGGCAGATTTGGGGGTTGATTTGGAGGTGATTAGTTAGGAGATGTTTCCAAATTGTAGAGGGCAAATTTTTGGGCTGATTTGAGAGAGAAGTGGGTGAGGGCTGTTTTGGAATTTATTGTTTATTGTTTGCTATAAGTAGTAGGGTTTATGTTTTGTATGGAGAATTTTGTGAGTGATTGTTGTCTACTATTTTGTGAGGGATCCTAATGGCGTCTACGGTTTGGGGGAGAATGTTCTTCTCTTGAAAGAGGACCATTGTATCTTGCTCGTTTGTATTTCATTTCTTATCAAATAAAAATATGTTGTTTGTTGACATTGTCCTTGTTCGTTGGCTGTTTTTGATACCAAGGCGTATCACTCCCCTCACTAGATCCTTAGAATTCAGGTGCCATGGTGCTAAAAAATTATAAATCAAACATAAGGAATACAATAATAATAACATATGATACTCGCTTTATTACATAAACTACCCTCTCTAAGATCTTACATGCACTACCACTCTTAATATCTCTATTCATACTCATCTAAAGTACTTAAGTTCTATCAGATCAACCTTACTCTAATATCCTCTCATGCCTGACATAAAACATTTTGGGAGCATAATGGCTAGATTGAGTGGCTTTTACAAAATTTATATATTTAATTATCAACCTATACATTAGCAATGTAATAATATCACTAAATCATGCACCTGAGGACCAAATCCAAATGCAATTTATGCGGTTTATGTTTTATAAACAATCAAGCTAATACAACAGTTCCATTAAATCCAAAAAAAAGTCACTCAAGTACTTAACAAACTTAACAATGTAAGTAACCAGTATTAATGAAAATATAGCAATTCAAAATCCACTGATGCATAGCACAATCTTGATAAAATACTTTTACAAGTTCCTGCAAATATGTAGAGTGAGTTAAAAGACTACAACACCCAGTGAGATAATGATGCCTTTCACGTAAAATGATGTGACAACAATCAAAGTCTTTCACATAAATTTATTTCTGATGCGGACATCCAACCGTCCATGCTTATTCGAGGAGCTGAAGATTGATAGCCGTAATCATCTTACGTTATCTTCAATTTTATTTGTAATTTTTATGTTTTTTTAATTATGCATTTTCCGTTTTTACCCTTACTTAAGGGTCTATTCTTATGTAAGCTCGAGGGGCATGATCATCTTATTTTAGTTTCTTTTATTTCTGAGGCCTATATATAGAGGCCCTTGCTAGTATAATGATATGATGGAGTTTTAATAAAATTTTGTTATACACTTTTGTTCTTTGGGAGGACGTTAGTAAGAATCCTTATGGAGGGAATTGTGATTTCCACCAGCCGCAGGATGGGTCCGGGCTCGTGGCTTGAAGTCCCTTGGTGAAGGGCATCGTATCACGCGTCAGTCTTCGGAAGAGTCCAAGGCTCGCGGTTCTATCTTTTTTTTTTTTCTTTATTTTGTTTTTCCTTATTTCCCTAAACCTCCACCTCCTCAAGCCCTCCACCAAGGCGCCGATCCTCTCACCCCATCACCTCCTCACCATCGGCCTACACCAGCCCCTCCCTTCCTCCTCCCCCTCCTTGGCCGAAATCCACCAAGGTTCCACCCACCCACTAGCCACCTCCTTCCCTAACCCCACTTCCCTCCAAAAATCCCTCCTTCCTTATTTAAGTTATCATTAATTTGGAAAGATTTTAAATTCAAATTAATCGAATTTGAATTTCAAATTCATCCTCATTAATTACATTAATTTTGGAAACTTCTTTCATTCAATTAATTAATCAATTCTAAAATTGATTGGTTAATTAATCTCGAGCCCAAATACATTTAACCTATACACCCCTATTCCCCCCTCTCTCTCTTAACAGGCCCCATATCCATGCCCTCTTTAAATTCTCTTTCAAATTTGGCCCCAATCCCCTCTTGCTTGGCCGGCCCCTCTCCCTTACATCCAAATTTTGAATTACTCCTTAATGCTTTCCTTATGGGATGCAAAGCACAATTGGAAAGCAATAAAATCTGTTTTCTTTAATTTGAAAATTGAAATTTCTCTCTACCCGCCGCCCCCTCTCTCATATCTCCTCTCTCTATAATTAATGCTTCTCTATTAAGGCCCCCAATCTCTCTCCTATTTTAATTAATTCCTTAAAAAAAAAAAAAAGAACTCCATTTAAGGGATTAATTAAGTACCCCTTCCCTATCTTTTCCATTTAATTTAAAATTCAAATTTCAAATGACCCCCTCCCTCCATATCCGTTCTACATCAATTTCTTACTCACTTTTTATCTGGAATAAGTACTTTTTGATTTCATATACTGATGAAATACTCCAAATTAGATATACGGACTATGTTAATTCAAAAATTTCCCTTGATTTTTTTCCAAATATTGAGTCTTACCATGCCTATAGGCTAACTCTCTCATTTATTGCACGGAGTTGCTTTCTACTATATTCTTACGAAGCTATAAGAAGGATGCAAATCTAGTCCACTTTTATCTTCTCCTTTTAACATTAATGCCATAAAAGTACAACAAAAGCCCAAGAGCATAGCGGCTATAGGGGTAGATAAGGTTTGTTTTGATGACAAATTGACCATGATTTAGAACCAAACTGAACACATTGTAATGATAAAGTGAAATTGAAATTAAAACAAATGAAGTTTGGTTTCAGTTAGAGTTGGACATCAAAAATAGTTCAGCTTGCTTTAATTTTGCACTAAACTATCTTTATCTGGTTCAAGTTGGATTGAAAAAAATTCAGACTTAGTTGAGACGAGATAACCATGGCTCAGGTTGAACAAAATCAATCTTACTGAGTTGGTGTGAGGTTGCTTTGTGATCACTTGCATGGTATGCTTAATTAGTATTTTTATTCAATTAAACTTCCATCTTCATCAATCTATGAATAGTTGAATTTAAAATTCTACCCCAGTGTGGTTGAATTGCAAATGGCTCAGGCCAAAGTTCCACCTGATTGGTCTCATTTTCATTGGCCCAAGTTGGAACTAATAGAACCTTTAGCAACATCTTCATTGGCAATACGAGCAAGCATCTCTAGTTATTTTCCACAGTTTCACTAATAATTGGGAACACTTCTAGTGCCAGTTTGCTAGAAAAAGGACTCATCCACCAAGAAAAGTTTGCAACAAATAGGGGAATTTTGGCAAGCTGTACCTCTACACGGTAGCAGGTAATTATATCTTTCTCTGTTGTCTATTATCTTTTCTAAGATTGGGTTGGGTGGATGCTCACATCCCTTATTTCCACTTCTCTAATCTCCACCAAAACTACCTTCATCATGACCCTGGCGTCTTTCCCATTCCTTTTTTATTCCCTGAAACTTTCTTGCGTGCTTTGGATGCTAATTTTTGCTTTGGTGGTATCTTGATTTCTACTTTTTTTCATTTGGGCATTTGGGCATTTGGGTTTATCGTTATTGTTCCCGAGTTTTCATGAAGTTACCTACTAGTTTTTTTATGTTTCCTAAACCAATACATGAATAGAGGGTTTTTATGGGTTTGTGATGTAAAACAATACATGCGAAGATGAGTTGCTTAGGGAAGTTTGCACGCTTAACTGTTCAAGAACAATTCTCAATAAAACTTATGCTGATTTAAACGCTAAGATAAAATAATAAGGCGATAAAACAAGATTTAGGCTAAATCACATGCGTGGAAGTTAAGATTGCAAACTAATAAATTAATCTAACGTTGCATACATGGATGATTTCAACAATAAATCCCTATGCTAACAATAAGATTAGTCACTACAAGAGATCTCTCACTCAACTCTTCTAATTACTAGGCTTTAGCGGGGAAGCATTAATGTGATCGTCATGAATCTATTAAGACCACAATTGAGAAGTAACATCGAAGATAAAATAGTCGGGGGAAGAGTTTACTCAAAGACAAGAGAGATGCGAGCTCCGGGTAAGTCGTTGGAAGGTTGAAATGAAAGGGGACAGCAGTTCGGCTGGAAAGACATCATTAGAGAGGTTCAGGATCCTCTGGACGACAATCTTGGCATGTTGGAAAGCTCTGGACAGCAACCCCGCAGTTTCCAGAAAATCTGGACAACAAATAGAGGCCTTCCGGATGGCGACACAGCATTAGGAACCTGCTGGAACCTTGGGACAGCAGCTGTGGGGCTTCGGGACAGCAGCTGTGGGGCTTTAGGACAGCAAACCGGAGGTTCTAGGAGAGCAGAACAGTGGCTCGTCTTGCCGAAAATTTCCTGGGCAGCAGCTACGAACTTTCAGGACAGCAAGCAGGAGGTTTTTGGCGAGCAAGACAGCTGTTTGGCCTGCCGAAACCTCCTGGACAGCACCCCTGGCTAGGGTGTGGGGAGGAGAATATGTTAGAAGAAGTGTGGATGAGCTTTAATTAAAAATCTGAAATTACTTTCAGTTTTGAGTGAATTTGGAGGGAAATCCAATTTGAAATTAAGCTCAAATTCCAAACGAGGTCAAGGGGAGTTAAGGGGCAATTAATGGGAGCCCATTAAGGGTGTCCGGCGGCATAGAGAGAGAGGATCCAATTCAAATCCTGAAATTAATTTCAGGATTTGAGTGAATTTGGAGGGAAAAACTACTTGAAATTTGATTTCAAATTAGCTTGGAATTAATGCATTAAATGAGCATTAAATGGAGAGAGGCCCTAGTAGGGCCGGCGGCATGGAGAGAGGGGAGGAGGGAGATTAGGGATTGGTTATTTACTTTCCAATCGTGTTGATGCCACATAGGATAAAAAATAATAATTCCACATGTCATGAAATTTGGATGGGATCCAATTCAAAAACTTTCCTTTTTTAGACTTTTGCAAATATGGAAAGTTTTGAATCTCAAATTTGAATTTCAAAATTTGAATTCAAAATTGCTAGGTTCTCCCTTTATTGCAAAACCCAAATTAAGGAGTCATTATGATGATTTGAATGTCATAATGACTTGGGTCATGAGTGTGGCCGGCGGTCCAAAGGAGGGAGGAGATGTCGCCTTCGGGTTGAGGTCGGTTTTGATGGTGGTGGTCTTTGACGTGGGGAAACTAGAGGGTGAAATGATGTGGAGATGAGGGGATGGAAGGATGCCGGCGATCGGGTGGGTGATGGTCGTCGGCTTGGGGAGGTGGAGCTAGGGGAAGACTTGGGTGGATGAAGAGGGGAGAAAGGAGATGAACAAAAATCACGAGTAAGATAGAAGTAATTAACGAACTCACAAAGAGATCGTAAGAACCGCGAACCTTGGACTCTTCCAAAGATTGACGGGTATTGCAAATTACCCTCCTCAGACTTCTCCTCTCATGAACTCACTAAGAGATCAACATGAACTCACTAAGAGATCACCAAGAACATAAAATTTTCATTATCAATAATTCATCATCCTTACATGAAGAGGAGAAGGCTTTAAATAGCCAACGAAATAAAGAAAATACAAAGACACAATTGCCCTTAAGGCAAACACATGACGAGGCCCTTAAGCAAGGGCATAAACGGAAAGAAATACAATAGACTCATAAAACATAAAATAAAATATATAAAATACAATAATAATCAAAAGTAGATCGTGGTCGTAGATCATTGATCTTCTGATGTCCTCATCAGTTTGATTTAATGGCAGGATTTTAGGTTTGTAAAGAAGTTACACGAGTAATACCTTTTTATAGGTTTATTTTAATGCCTGTGTACATATGGATTTAGGAACTTTTTTTTAGTGGCTTTATGGATTTGAAATGAATTTATTTTATTTGATTTAAATGAGAATTTGACTCTTAATAAGACAATGTAGAAAAAAGATTTATGTAACCAACCTCTCATAGTAGGATAAACACATGTTGTTGTTGTAGTAGTAGCATTTTTTTCAAATAACTTGTTATCAAGCATATACCTTTGCCAAGATTTTTGGATGCTCATGTTTGGTCGCCTTCCTCTCTTGTTGTTTTGTTCTCTTACCTTTTTTTATTCTACCAGTTTTTTTTTTTTAATTGGGGGCTACAACTGAAATGATGCACATCCTAGTGGGTGTAGCCAGAGGATTCTCTACCCTACCTTTAGCAAATAATGATGTGGGAAGGATACCATTTAACTTATTTGATCTTTCCCTAAACCCAGAGAGAACATTCTTCCACATTATGTGATTTTAAACTTTTTTTTTAAAGCCGTTAGAAACTTGAGATTGCTATAATGACTTGTTACACTGCATGCTTTATTTTTCATATTGCCAGTCATTGCTTTATGAAAATCAATTTATCATGAAGCTTGGTTATGTTGTATTAAATTGTTAATGATGGAGCGATAACGGTTTTCATTCTGGTTTTGAATCTCTACGGATACACATGCGAATGAAAAAATTGCCTTTTACTCTGGAAAGGAGCTGATGTTTTATATTCTTATTTTTTTACATTTTCCAGAGTAATGGAGACTGTTTCAAGTTCAAGTTTGACAACTCCCTTTCCTGTTGGTTACAAGAAAACTTCCTTAGAAATCAAGGTCTCGTCTATTCTTTCTAGGTCAATTTTTTGTTCAATTCAATCCTTTTCCTACCATAATCATTGATATAGTGTTACGTCTATTTGTTTTGTTTGTGATCTATTGTTATAACCATGTTTTTGGCAAATGTATACTTATTTTTTCTGAGGGGAGCTATGATTATAATATATTATCTGACCACAGTATTTCTATTCTCGTGGAAGAACTATTTTTATGAACTGAGTGGACAAATTTTTCTTGGATTATGATTAGTAAAATGTATATACAGGAAATTTTGGAAGACAGATTTTAAAAATCAACTCAAAGTTACGATTTCTGAATAAAATCCTTTTTACTGTTAAAAGTTGAAGTTCTATGTTTAAGATAAGCAGCTATTTTCACCATTCTCTTTTGATACATAATATCAGTTAATTGTCAGTGCATCATCATTATTACATGCTTTCAACAAGTATTATGCTTTGTTATTATTAATATTAATATTTTTGCTGAGATTTCAACCTCTGATCACCATTTTGGAAGTCAAAGCAATACCACTCAACCAAGAAGGTGGTGGTCACTAAGTATTATGTACACACACTATGTATTATGCACTATGATTTGTGGGGATTTAACTTGTTAAATGATCAACGGCATTGCGTTGATCTAAAAATCTCTAGTACTTCAACATCTCATTAATTTTTAATTTCTTTCTCAAGCTCTGTTTCTTTTTGAATCCTTCGATTTAAGTATTATGTTTGAACCCAACCTTAATGGTTTTTTCTATTAGATTTAGTCTATCTGGAAATTGCTTGAATGCAATTCTTTTTGCTGCAGGGAAACAAAACAGATGTAGTAGTCTGCAGATATGATGATTATTTTATGGTTAGTAATCATATTTTGTTTTTTGTTTTAAAGATGTTCATCTTGGAAACATATGTAATGGCCTGGAGATCTGATGGTTGTTTTCTAACTAGCCAGTCATGTCTGTTTGTTCTGCTCTCAAATGCTCATCCTGAATTGCTCCTCAGGTCATGGTGACTCAGATAGGATGTGTGGGAACAATTCTTCATGCCAGGTAAGAATTTTCCTTTTGAATGGATAGTTTAATATTGATAACTCCAACAAAAATTTGAAGCCTGAATAATTTCCATCTGTTGGTTCCCACTATTTTACTTCTTCACAAATATGCTTGTGGAATCGTAAATCCATTATCTTAACCCAAACACTTGAATGGATTCATGATTTTGGTTATGATGGCTCTATATTTCTACTATATTACATTTTGATTCATGATTTTGATGGACCGGCGGAGCCGGTGTGCCCCACTATTAGGGATGGCAGGCAAGGAAAGTGGGGGATCAAAATTGGAATAAATCCACCTTTAATTACTTACCATAGGAAATGAAAATTAGGAGGGAATTAGGAAAGTATATTTAGGGGAAGGGGGTTTGATTTGAATTTATATTTGGGAGAGAATTAGAAAATATTTATTAAAAGAATGAGGGGCTAATTTGAATTGAGATTTGAGAGGGAATTAGGAAAGATTTATTTAAGAAAAAAAAGGCTATTTTGAATTGAGTTTGGTAGGAAATTAGGGAGTTTTATATAAGGTTAATTAGGCTATTTAATATTCACTATGTGATTGTGTTTGCTATAGTTTTTCTTTGGAGTTGTTCCTAGTGGCGCCTTGGGTTTGTGGTGAGTCGATAAACCTCTCGAATAATAGATCAATCTGTATCTTGATTTGTTTTGTCTTTATCAAAGAGAATTAGACCATAATCTCTTTCTTTCTTGCTAAATTATGTTGCATTTTTTCCTTCAGTATTGCTTTTTTTTTTGCTGTGAGGAGATTGGATACATTTCAAATTGGTAGCAGAGTACGATTTAGGACCTATGTCACTGAAGAAAGTAGATATTTTGGATGAGAAACTAGATGGAGAAGTTGACCAACTCAAATATGAAATTGAGGAACGATTTATATCTATGGAAGGAAGGTTTTCTAACCTAGGAGACATGAAGAAAAAAATATTCGAGCTTCACACCTAATCGACAACATCGTAGGCGAGAGTACTAGCGGGTGGCCAAGGAAGTGGGGGAAACCCCAATATCGGCAGAATGGGGGATGATCCAGAGATAGAAATCTTGGGCGACGAGGAAAACATGCCTCCTCTTAAAATGATAACTAGAAGGGAAATGGGTGAAGGATATGGCATGGGAAGAAATTGGGAGGAAGAAATGAGGAGGGCTGATTTTGTGGAAGCGAATATCTATGAAAGGAGGAGGGGTGGGAGAGAACAATGGAGAGATCTCAATAATCATCGCATGGGAGGAGTCGGAGGTGGAAAAGGAAGTTGGGGCCAAGGGGATCAGAGAGTGAGAAAGCTGAAGATGTCCGCTTTTGAGGGGGAAGATGCTCGTGGGTGTATCTATAAGGTGTATCTATGAGGAGAGACTCACGACAATGGCTTTATGCTTGGAGGGGAAGGCCTTGTCTTGGTATTAGTGGAGAGACATGAGAGATCCAATCTAATCGTGGAGGGAGGTCAAAGTTAGTTTATTAGAACATTTTTGAACAAATCAGGAAGGAGACTTCTACAAGTGGTTCATTGCTCTAATTTAGGAAGGGACAACAATGATTTATCGGGAGCAATTTGAGTATCTTTCTAGCCGATTGGGGTGGCTACCTGAGATAATGTTGGAGGAAAATTTCATGAAGGGGCTCAAGCCAGACATTAGAGTTGTTGTTCGGTTATTGAGGCCACGAGGGTTGGGGGAGGCTATGGAGCTAGCCCAGATGATGGAGGAAAAAACATCACTTGAGAGAAGCAGCAAGAGCAACAGTTTAGGAGCTTAATGCCGGATGACTACTTTTTTTGGCATCAAAGGTATAACTTGTGCCTATTCGGAGAGAAGTACCTAAGAATAGGGGATTGGGAGCACGGCCCGAGGAAATTGAGGCAGATGTTTAGGAGAAGCGGGCTAGGGGACTGTGTTTCTATTGTGATGTGAAGTTTGCACCGGGCCACCGCTGCAAGGATCATTTGCTGCAGGAACTTAAAATCTGTGATGAGGAGACTTTAGAGGAGTGTTTGCATCTAGATGTGATGGAGGTCTCTCTGAACTCAGTTGTGGGTTTTATCTCAAATCACACCATGAAGGTAATGTGACAGATAAGAGGAGAATCAATGGTAGTTCTAGTGGATAGTGGGCCGACTCACAATTTCATCTCCAACCAGGTTGTGGCTAAAGCTAGTTGACACAAACTATTTTGAGAAGGCAACGTGGAAGGTGGAGAATAGTAGAGGCATCTTCCCAGGGCTGATGGTGACACTGCAAAAGATCTGGTGAAGGAGGATTTTCTTTCCTTGGAGTTAGGGAGTACATATGTAATTTTGGGCATGAAGTGGTTGCAAACTCTTAGGGAGACCAAGGTGAACTGGAATGCATTAACTATGGAATTCATGGTGGAAGGGAGGAAGGTGAGGATCAGGGGGATCCTAGTTTGTCCAAACCCAGGGTTTCTCTTTTATTTTTTTTATTTTTTATTTTATTTTTTTTAAACTTAGGGTTTCTCTTAAGACTATGCTGATGGAAATTCAAGGTAAAGGAGTGGCAAAGCTCAGTAAAGAGGATGTATAGAAGATGCCATGGGAGGTTCTAAAGTCCAAAATTAGAAATTGGATTCACTATATGAGGATTGCTATGAAACTCCTATTTGTTGTAGAAAGAAAAATCTGTGATCAAAATTTTAATGGTATCAATGTTCTTAAGGATCGCTGCTTTGTTGAAGTAACAACAGACAATGTATTGATGCTTTTTAGTTTTGGGGGTGCTATAGCTAAAAGCAAGGGTCACCTTCTATACATGTATGAAATAATGCGTGAGCTTCATTCTGAGATTGAAACGATATTTGAAGGAAAAACTTGTTATGAGTTGAGGGATGCTATTCATATTCTTTCTAGGTGCTTAGTCCAAACTGCTCAAAAAATTTTTGGGGGATTTTAAGGAAGCAGTGGAAGAAGATGCAACAAAAAGTAGTGTGATGGATGGAATTGTGCACCCTCTGACTAAGTATTGGATTAACTATTTGAAGTTTTTATCTGACTATCAATCAACTTTGAAGCAGTTTTTTCAGGAGTTTGAAAAGGTGGGAGAAAATTCAACTTCCCAATTGACAACTGTTACAATTTAATTATGTAAGCTCTTCAAAGTAACATGGACGGTAAATCTAAGCAATATAAGGATCCTGGGTTGACTTATTTATTCATTATGAATAACATCCACTATATGGTTAGATTCGTTCGAAGATCAGAGGAAAAATATTTGTTGGGTTTAAAGGCACAGAAGAATTGTGCAATAAAATGCAAATCAATAGTTCAATACAAATGGGTAGCTTGGGCAAAGTTTCTGCAGTCTCGTTCTATTCAGGGCCAAAATTCTAGTGTTGTTCATGGGGGAAGTGATGGGGGCAACCATAGTGGAGTTTCCGGGGCAACGATAAAGGGGAGGTCGAAGTATTTCAACATGCAATTCAAGGTGGGTGATAAAGTGTATTAAAAATTCGACCCTATAGAAGACCTTAGCTCGAAGAAGAAATGAAAAGTTATTTTCACAGCATTGTGGGCCTTATAAGGGTGGTGGAGAGGATTGGTGTCGTGACGAATCATTTGCAGCTACCCCCTACTTCCACCATGCACCCGGTGTTCCATGTGTTCCAGCTGAGGAAAGTTATTGGTGATCGCAATCCATAAGCGATGTCGTCAATGCCTTGACAGAAGAAATGGAGGTAATCCTGGAGCCAAGTGAAGTGAAAGGAGTCTGTTCGACAACAAGAGGAGCTAAGAGAATTGTTGATCGAGTGGAAGGATCTGCACGACTATAAAACAACATGAGAATCATATTGTATGATTCAACAACAGTTTCCTTCATTTCATCTTGTGGACAAGATGATTCTTCGGGAGGGGAGTATTCATGGACCTGCGGAGCCTGTGGGCCCCACTAGAACGGACGATATGCAAGGAAAGAGAGGGATCCAAAGGGGAATAAGTCCACCTTTAATTATTTACCAGAGAAAATCAAAATTGGGAGGGAATTAGAAAAGTTTATTTAGGGGAAGGAGGGTTGATTTGAATTCAGATTTGACAAAGAATTAGGAAAGAATTATTTAAGGAAAGAGAGCTGATTTGAATTGAGATTTGGGAGGGAATTATGAAAGGTTTATTTAAGAAGGGGGCTGTTTTGAATTGAGAATTGGGATGGAATTAGGGAGGCTTATATTGGGATAATTAGGTTATTTAATATTCATTATGTGATAGTGTTTGCTATAGTTTTTCTTTGGAGTTGTTCCTAGTGACGCCTAGGATTTGTGAACCGATCTACCTCTCAAATGGTAGATCAATCTGTATCTTGGTTTGTTGTGCCTTTATCAAAGAAAATTAGCCCATAATATATTCCTTTCTTGCTGATTTCTGCTGCGTTTTTCCTTTAATATTGTTGTTTTTACTATAAGGAGATCGGATTCCTGTTAGATTTAATATTTGTTATTTTGGATATGTTGTTCTACTTGCGAATGTTTATGTACCAACTGGGTCTCATGAGAACGATCTTACCAGTTCTTCTTTTGTCAAGTAAACATATATTATTCTTGTGCTGATAAAGATTTTATTGAAAATCGTTCATCTGCTACAGGAAGGAGGAAGGTTTTGCCAGTGATCCGACTTTTAGTGTCTCTGTCATATTTGGTAAAAGAGACGAGGTAAGGTTATTAATTTCTTCAAATTTAGGATATTTATCGGATCATATGTATTTATGATTCTAATTTCTCAGAATTATAAGATTTCTTTATATATGTTGCAGCCACTGCTTGATGCATGTGGACGCCAACTGATTGAACATATTAGGTTTGATTTTTAGCTTCTGTACTCTAATATTTCAGAGATTTGAATATGTTGAAAATTTATTTGATGGATTGTTAATTACTTTTACAATTATCAATTGGAGGTGTCTCCTTGGCTGACAAAACGGTCATTTATAATGAGCGGGATGCTGGTCTCTAAATTAATAACAGTTTAGTGTTGTATTTTGAGGCTTATTCTAAATACTTGGGATTATATGTACATTTGAGAGCTTAAACATGAGCTTCTCATCCTTTTCAGAAAAAAAAAAAAAATTATAAATGGATTTCAGCCAAAAGTCATACATGTCATACATGCATCTATAATGGAACATCCTACTTGGGCTATAGCTTAAACCCTTACTTTAGCTCTTGAGAACTAGGGTAGGAAGCATGCAGCTAGAACTAGAACTAGAGCTCGTTTCTTAGTATACAGTTCTTTCTGTTAATGCATTTATTTATAGTCACTTTTTTTTTTTAATATGGGCAAGCCAGTGGAAACTTTCTACAGCAAAATTTGATAAATCTTGGATCAATCTAAACTATGACTTTTCTGTTTTATCAGTTGTCCTGGTTTTAACATTTGGATGCCCCTTTTATTTTTTCCGTGTACTGTGTATCTTTGTAAATGTTGTAGCCAAGTATTTGGTTTCGTAAGGAAAATGTGCTGTAAAGAATGATGTCATTTTATGCAGTGCTGTTGCTTATAGTAATGAAAAATTGCTATCAATGGTTGGTTGTTGATTAGATGATCAGGGAAAAAAAAAACAATGGGATTCTGCTAGGCGTATATAGTTTTACTAATAAATTATCAATTACATCTTCATTATTTTGGAATTTGTGGATTAATATCTGATAGTAATTTTGGCTGGACAGTTCTTGTGGTTCATCCAGGCCGCTGGTTCTAACTCTTGGCTTGAAGGAGCACTCTCGGGTAAACATAAAACTACTCTTTCTTTTTTTCTTTTTTATAACTGCTAAAGAAGGAATCAAATATTATTGATTGAATGCCAGTGCCTAAATATAGGCCAAAAAGGAAGATAATACAAAGAAGAATATTCTTAATTATGAAGATATAAAGCATTAAAGAAAACTTATCACTCTATTCTCCGACTTGCCTAAGATATCACATTCTAGTTTAGTACTTTCCTATGTTAACATTTCACCTCAAATTAGAGATATCACAAAGTTCCAACTTATTATAAAGATTAGAAAAAGGAAGAGCTCTTTGATAAAGATGTCAACTGATTGTATAGACATATGGAGAGAGATTTTTTTGATACAATTGGATCTCGATGAAGTGGCAATCTATTTCAAATATTTGGTTATTTTATAGAAGATAGGATTGCTTCTAATGTAGATAATTGTCTGATTATCATAGTTAAGTATAGGTTGTGGAACACAGAAGCCAATTTCTCCTATTTCACTTTTGATTCACATCATTTCACAAGCAAAATGAAGCTTCAACACTTGATATAGCTATTAAATTTGCTTCTTTCCTTTTCAGAACATGAGATTTCCATCCATATGTACATTGTATCTTAAGGTAGATTCTTGAGTCTGCATCAGAAAAAGCTTTAGTTGTTAAATGATTATGTTTTTGATAAACCAAATCTTTTCCAAATATTTTTGAATAAATCTTGAAGTTCTTATAACATCAAAATGTTTCTTCTTGGAGTTTTGCATATGCCAAGTAATTACATCAACAAGAAAGGATATGTTAGGTCAAGTGAAGCAAGTAGATAAGTTTGACAACTAGCTATTGATAGCAAGAAGCATCTTTATAACTTTCATTATATATGGTTGATTGTCGATTTTCCGTGAGAGTTAGCGGGCTTGCACTCAAGAAGGTCAATTTCTTTAAAAAGGTTTATAGTATATTTCCTTTGAAAGAGAAATATCTTCTTTGTTATATGCAAACTTGATGCGAAGAAAAGTAATTTGGAGACCAAATTTTTGGTGACAAATATATTTTGTAGATATTATTTTACTTTTTGAATGCATGGTATCACCCTTAATTGTGTAGATCCTAATGAGTAAAATCAAGGTTGTGAAAATTCGAATGGATATAAAAGTGGAAGAAGTACAGGCTTAGTTCAATGGTTTAATAGAGTTTGAATGTAAGCCTGAATTGAATGATGTAATGAATATTAAAATTATTTAACTATGATCTAAATAGTGTATGTTGACCCTACACATCAAATCACGCGCAGAGGAAAAAAATTGACGAATTAAGCAGCGTGCACGTTGACGCTACACGTCAATTGAAAGGTAAAACAACCTCTGATTGCAAAATGAACTATCTCATTGTAATCAGGATATCTAGTTCGTCAAAGAGAGGACCCCTCGCAATCAAATCAGACAAGATCGGTCCAAAGGGACGACCAACACCCAAAATTGATGTGCGACGTCCCCCAAACAACGCCTGATCGCAAAACGGATTTTGTCGTTGCGTCCGGAATGTTTCAACACACCAAAATCACTATCAATTTGTTCAATCGGAGTCATCCGGCAAAATCAACATGAATCCCTAGGTGGCGGCACGCAAATCGATGAAATTTGCCCACGACGTTCGGTCGCAAAATGGATTTTGCCGTTGCGTCCGGAACATTGTCAATACCCAAAATATGCTATAATTTCGCCCAATGAGAATTATGCGCGCGAATCGATGTGAAAGACGAGACAATTGCATGAAAATCAAGAAGTAACACGTGAATCAAGGGAAAAAATTATTTTGAACTCTATCACTTAATAATAATAATAATATTATTATCTTAATTAAAAAAATCCATCAATTTGCAAATCAAATTAATGCAAACCTCGTGTCCGTCGTGTTCCTCCTCAGAAATCTCGTAAAATCCGCAGATTTTGCGTCTAAATCCCATAAATTCAGCGAATGCAAACTCTTTGCTTGTTGTTAAATTGAAAGCCTTTACTGCGATCCTCGGTTCGTCTGGCTACGCTCACACGAGAGCTCCAGTCCACGATTAGAAGCTCTCTCAACCGCATGTAGCTAAATCTTCTATCTCCCTATTCATTCAAAACCTCCTGCAGCTGACGGACCTCCAGCTTTCACCTATTGTATCGATTGAATCTTGATCTCGACTTCTTAATGTAGTTCGAGCCTGCAAACCGACCCCAGCCATCGAGCAAGACCTCCTCTTCTCCGCCTCATTGCCCCCATCCGTCCACTTGAAGCCCAAGCCGCAGACAGCCCAAACTCCACGCGCCTGTCCGAACTCGTGCAAGCCTGTTCCACCCTCTCTCGCCCTCCTCCAACTCGTGCAAGCTAGATCCTGCCAACCCTCAAACAACCGCACCTTCTCCGGCCAAATCCACCGACCTTGCAGCCAAGCCTTGCGACCAGATCCCGTCCGGCTGCTTCTCCCCTTGATCGAACATCCAAAATCCACGAACAACCCTCCCCTCTGTTCAAAACAGCCAAGCCATAGCCTCCCTTATCCGTTCACTTGTTTGTTCGACCCCTGTCATAGAACTCACGACCCCTAGCCCCCACTACGACCAGGCCGATCGTCCCTGTACCCGATGCCCATCCTCTTGTCCGCCTCCTACAAGCCCCACACAGCCGCCTACCTCAACCTATACCTACTCTGGCTTCTTTGCTTGCCGCAAGGTCTGTCTCTGCCGCAAGCACAAATCGCCTCCTCCAGCAAGCCGAATTCATCCCTTTACCTTTATCTGTGCCGGACAGTAACTGAACAAAGCCTTCCCTATTTTACCTTTCACGTGGACTTTCACCTTTCTATACCTAAGCAAACACTTTAACTTCCCAACCGGCAAATCATTACTTGCTTCCCCACTCATTTTTCCATGTGGAAGCAAAAAAAAAAAAACCCTTCAAGCTCACTCATTAAAACCCACTAAAAATCCAATAGCCCCACAACTCTACTCATCATCCAAATCAGCCCATTCTTGCACTTCAAAACACAAGCAACTAGCCCACTACAATCCCAAGCCAATTTACTAAACAGCCTACGCACACCTCACATTCCCTCTACCCATAACGCCAAGCAGTAAGTTTTCTTTTAGCGTTGGTTGTTATCTTTGATTAGTGTGTCTAATGTTAATTAGCATTGTCATTTGCTAATGTTACTAACTATTTGCATCATCATTATTATTGTCAATATATATATATATATATATATATATATATATGTGTGTGTGTGGAATAGTTGAAACTCCATGTGCTAGATAATTTATGTTTATGCTTTTGTTGTTGTACTAGACATTTAATGCTTACTTATATTTTGAAATTATAAGTTACAAGGCTACAAATGATGTTGTTGTCTTTTTTTTTTTGTTCAAATATTATGCTTTGATTGATTTCTTAATTTTTATGTATGATTATAAATTATAATGTCGTGTCCGCGCCGTACCTGTATCCTGTATTTTTAAGAATTGATGTATCATGTATCCGTATCGTGTCGTATCCGTGTCGCCATATCCGTATCGGTTTAACATAGGTGTGCACGTGTGTGTATGTCTGTGTATGTCTGCACTGACATGTACATTAAAAAAAAAAGAGAATGAGAGGTTTAAAAAAAGGATGAATAAAAAATGATGACTAAAATGAATATAAAAAAAAGATTAAAAAAAGGAGTTCAAAAAAGAAAGGGGAAATTTTTTGAGCATTTTTCACCGTCGTCGTCGACATCCTCGCTGCCACCTTGACACACAAATATGATTCCCTAAACTTAAAAAAAAAAATTCGATCTCAATGTTTGCGGTGCACCGGAAAACCACCAATATATATTTTCCTCTTTTGTAGTGGGGAGGGAACCTGGTGTGACGCTTATGGCGAGACAGGTAGACCCTATATGCGCTTTTCTCTAGCGTGGCGGGGACTAATATAAGTACCCGTAGACGCCTCAATGTCTGCGTGGAAAGAACTGCGCATTTCAAGCAGGTACCCTGAAGACCCATACACTTATTTTTTTGGCGTGATAAGATTGAAGATTTATGGTCATGGTGTCATCCGACACCTATTGTACACTTTTTACTCTAGCGTGATGGGAAGGCTTGACTCCTGGAATTTCCTTTAGACTGGGGAGACGTCGAGAGGCTGTCAAAATTCAAAATGAACAAGGGACCTGACTTCAATCAAAATGCACAAAACCTATGCAAATGTAGAGAACTTGAACAAATGCAAAGGACCTGAACTAATACAGGATAGTTGATATGGATCATAGGGAACTGGCCTTTAAATTGAAAAATGCATAATTATGACAAACATATAAATGCTGGATAAACGAACATTGAATTAACAAACAAGTATTTATGATGGATGAGGAAAATTCCTTCATCTCACCCATAAGAGACAACCAATACGAACACATAATTTAATTGCAAGTGATGATGCAAAACTCATAAATCATCCATGGATAATTGCATTGAAAGCTTCAAGAAAATATGTCAATCCCCCACAAGCAGAAGAGGCAATCAATATCATTTTACTCCAAATACAACAAGTACAATAACCCCCACAGCTATCATCAACAAACAAAATCAACTTGCAAGCAAACACATCAAACAACAAAGGGTATGTAATGCACACAATGAATATTTCATGAATGGCAGTAGGAAAGTGGAAATCAATACGTTAGTTGCAAATGAGCAACGAGTGCAACTGTCTCCCTACACTCAACATCATATATTTTGCAAATAAATACATTATCCCGCCTGCAAGAAATGACGAAACTAAGAGTCTAAAGTATATAAAACCATCTGCGGGCAACAAGAAAGGATTTGTTATGTGTACAATAATTCACCAATGATACAAGATAATAAACTTATAGCGAATGAAGCTTGCCCGCCAACAGTTGGTAGCAAGCTTGTGACATATACAAACATTAACAAGTAGTGATGATAGTAGATAAGTCGTAAATGCAACAATTTCCCTACAACCAATGTCATCCGTCTTGCAGATACATGTAGTAGTTCCCCTGAACACTGAAACACATGCATGCAAGTGCAGAAGGTCACCAATCAATATACATAAAGAAATTAATGACAAAGGCATAAATTTTTCAGTCAACATGCATGAAAAAATTGGTGAAAAATGCTGCCCGACCAGCAGGCAACATAGACTTACAAACAGATACATGGATATGCATATAAGCAAGGGTAGAAGAGCATGGCAAATGCAAATACTCACTAATAGTTGGAAGATTTGTCACACGCACAATAACATGCCTATGAGCTGTTGTAAGAGACGTGTCGTACATATAACATATCATCTGCAAACATAGTCATACACTCAACATGCCATCCATAGGTAAACATGCGAAGAAATGTAGCAAATGTAAGCTCCTATGGACAGTTGTAGGAGACCCGTCACGTGCATGACATATTGCCTACTAACAAATACAGAAGAATTGTAGCAAATACGAAGCATTTACGAGCCAGCATAGAAACTCGTGATGAATGCAAGTTTCTACAAGCAATAGCAGGAAACTTGTTAGTGCACGACAATATACCTATATGAGACAATGGATAACCCATGGTGCGATGCCACGCCACCAGATCCGCAACACCCACACAAGCGGACATAAGACGTCTACAAGTTCTCAAATAGAGCATTGCGTACGTTCAAATGGTAGTTGCCCGCACAACTGTCAGTGCCAAACATTTTAAGGCCCATGTCAAGAAAAATTCACTAACAAAGGCACAAAGTTAACGACGAAACCGATCATTTGTCGGCAAGTTAATAGAGTCGACGAGATTCAATCCACAAATGCAAATGCCCGTAATTACTCCAAGGATGGTTCTGTTGAACGTAGGTCTCAACTAGAGGGCTTAATTCCGAATATTCAAGATGCTTCCCAAATACCCATGAAATTCAAAACTCCAAGAATATATCAAATCCAAATAATAAGATTGAAATTTAACAATCAAATACTTAAAGCAAAGTTCATCCACTCTCCGCAATAATTTGTCGAGGTGGATAAATTTAAATATCACTTCAGCTCATAAAGAGATAATGTCTAGTCGAGAATATCATTAGGATTTATTCTCAAATAGTCTCTTGTCGACAAGGACGTGACATGTGTCCTCTAACCGACAGTTTTGCTGCGAAATAGCACCGCAGGTAAACAGTTATGACCAGGGCCCTCTGAACTGGGTGGTTTGTGTTGACGCTTATTTTCGTGTCGACTCGACCCCGATCGAGCCCGATTAGGCTCGATCGTGCTCGATCGACCCAAGTGGTCTTCATCGAGGCAAAATCGACTCAAATTAGAGCCCAATTTGATTAAATTAAATTTATTTTAGTCAAATTAAATCAAATTTGATTCGATTAAAATCAAATCAAATTAAATTGAACCCCGTCGAGCCCGATTCGACGCAATTCAGCGCCGGATCGAGTTCAATTTCATACGATCGGACCCTAATCGAACCAAGTCGGGTTCGATTCGAACTCAATTTCAGCCCTAATTTGTTAATTTGGGCTGAATTTGATTTTCAAAACAATTTTGAGATCTAGGGTTGAGATCTCTTCTCAAGTCCCACTCAATTTCACTTCAAGTGGGCAGCCAAATCTACTCAAGTGGATTTTCTCTCGTTTCGCGCAACGAGGCAGTCGGATGAGACCATTTGGGCGGCTGATTTGCGCCTGGCGTGCGAAATGGAGAAAACAAAAAGAGAGGGGAGCGGGATTTGGGGCGCCCGTCTCTATTTTTCCCGTGTCTGTCCTGCGACCCAGAGAGAGGGAATGAGAGAGAGCGAGCGAGAGAACAGGAGAGGGGATTCAGAATCCCCTTGAGTGCGTGTGGGACTCCCGACCGACCCCATCCAGGCTTCCAGACGCTTCCAGGCATCGTTCCCCACCCCGGCAGCCGAGCCCTCTAAGCGTCAAATCCTCCAGGCCAGTCGGCTCCTCCAGCCCTTGGCCACTGATCGCTTGAGGTCATCAAGCCCTAGCTGCCATTTCTCTCTTCTTTGGACCAAGAGAGGGAAGTACTTTCCTATTCTTCCTTCTCCATCATCTCTGACTACTTCGAGGTGATAAAGACAGCAAAAAAAAAATCCATATCCGGAAGCATTCAAATAGCAAGAGAGGTCCTTCTAAACCTCCCAAACAGCAATTTAGAGGTTTGTGAACGTCTTGGATAGCAAAGGAGGCCTCCGGAACACCTTGGACAACAGCGACGACTCTCGGAGTGACTTGGACAGCGACTTTGGAGCTCGGACAGTGATTTTGGAGCTTGGACAGCGTGCTTGGAGCTTGGATAGGAGCGCTAGGACAAATCGGTAGAGGTATACCTTTGAAACTTAGGCGGAACCTTAAGGCTCACTAGCCAATGGCATGTGGTTGATGATCCAAAGCCTTAGGTCCCTAGAAACTTTAATTTTTGGTCCCCCAAAACCCATTCGTTGGTTGTCCACTTTGCAAAGACTGTGGAAATTTGATGATTTCAATTGGTTGACTCTTATGTTAGAGTCCGGAGAGGATTTTGACGTGTGTAGAGGTGCCGGGTTGTTATCCAACACCTCTCAAATGTATGTTGTGCATCATATTGAGCTTAACACCTTCGCCTACATTCAAACCTTAGGGCATGTTACTTTTCGTAGCCAAAAATAGTGTGTAGCTCACATCTTTTCCCAAATCTCACGTTGTGTACATGTACATATATAACACTAGTGTCATGACGAAAATAGACATATGATTTAGGAATTTGGTTGAGCTTGTGAAGTGTGTCATAAGCCTTACAATATATCCAAAATGTTTGTGATGACTTGTTGTATGATCTAATGTGAATCCCAAAGATTCACTTCAAAAATCCTAGAGCAAGTGTGTTTGACCAAGCTCGCCTTTGGATGTGTCGTATAGTTTGTGATAGAAAAGTCTATGGCTAATTACTCTTGTTATGCAAATATTCCAAAGTTTGGAAACTCATTTCAATGCCTTCAATGGGCCAAATCATGCCAAAAGTGATTTGACCCCTTAAAAGCTTTAAAATACATGTTTCCTACTAAATCATGATTTAAGCCATATGTTATTTATTTCTTGCTTAGATTAGCGAGTATATTAATTTGCAAATTTTTCATAAATGTGCTCATTTAATCCTAAGTATTGGTAGGTTTGATATGGAGCATTTCACGGACCCCAAAGGCCCATGATCTTTGCTCCATCACACCAAGGGATTACTTAAGCTCATTTTTCCTAATTTGCAAGATAATATGGTTAGATGCAAGCTCTCAAATGTCCAAATCATTACAAGGTTCGGTTTAGGGAAAACCATTTTCTTGTAGACTTTGGATAATGCCATAGGTCGTCTTCCAAATTCAAGTTGTAAGACCTTTTCCCCTTACCCAAATCATGCCAAAATTGATTTGGAAACCATTTCGATGTGTTGAAAGCTCTTTAGTAGTCTTCCCTTCCTCATGTATGGCAATTTGGAGCATCTCAAAGCTTTATTTTTCCATTGCATGAACGATCTTAACTTAGGATTAAAAAAAATCCTAAGTTCAAATTTCTTTGCTTGTAGACACAAATTCCACAAGCATTCACCCATCTCTCCATGCATGATAATTGGAACCTTCTAAGGCTCCAAACACATACCACTGCATGACTTTTGGAGCTTTCCTGATGCTCCAAATGTGTTACCGTTTGACCCCTAGCATGTTTTAGGGGTTATCATCAACTCTTGTCATGTCTTGCATTATGGCTTTTCCTAAAAAAATCCTTAATGCATCATGTTACAAGCTTTAGAAACTTGGAGCCAAAACCCAAGTTTTCTTACATCTTTTGTTGGAACCCTAAAACCAACAAGCATCCTCTCATGTGGGATGAGTTGAAGTCCCTCAAGCCTTCACATGTATCACCACAGGAGTCTTTCAAATCTAGAAAATCAAATTCTAGGTTTTCTTCATTCCATATGTTGAAACACATAAAACAACAAATGGTTCTCTTGCTCGTTGCTCTCTAAATAACTTCTAAAGAAACTAAAAAGAGCACTAGTAAGTTGTAGGAAACAAATCGTAAGTCCCATTTTCGTTTGCTAACAACACAAAGTTAGCAAATAAACATTTCCCTTCTCATGTGTGATAGTTTGGAATTCCCTAAAACTCCAACTTATCATTATATGAAAATTTTGTAGTTTAGAACCAAACTCTAAGCTATCAATCCTTTTGTTGGAATACAAGAAACCAATATATCTTTTCTCATGCAAGATATTCTAAGGCTCCTCAAGCCTTTTAAACATATCATTGCATGAGTTCTTTAACCTTAGGACCAAATCCTAGGTTCTTTCCCCCTCTTGCTTGTTGGTACAAAATTAACAAGTTAAGGTCATCCTTCTTTCAACCCCTAAGTTGTAGGAAATCTATCAAACTATTCTCTTCATTGGAACATAAAACCAATGAATGATCTCTTGGTCTTAGAATTCAAATCCTAATTCCCCTTCTCCTACGACTTAAAATTGTATGAGATCAGCTAATCCCCCTCATTCTGCTAACCCATGTTAGGTGAGTGAACCTTTTTCTTCAGGCACCTAAAAGCCTAATGAACTTTCATGAACTTTTAACCTACAAGTTGCACTTCACTTCCCCTTTCCTACAACTCTAAAGTTGTAAGAAATCATTTCATCCCCCCTTTCTTACAATCTGAAAATTGTAGGAAACTAACCCATTCTCTTAAGGTCCTGAATTAAGAGAATGTACACCTTTCTTTGAACACCAAATGTTCAAGAAATGATCATGAGCTTGTAACCCTCAAGTTGCACGCCTCTTCTTTCATTTGCCGTACACACATTTGGCAAATGATGGTACATCATTGAACACATAGTTTAATGATTTACCTTTTCATGTACAACTTATAGGTTGTATTTTCCTTCACATCTTACCGCAACTCAAAAGTTGTATGAAGATATTTTCATTCTCTCAATCCAAATTTTGAGAATGTGCACTTACCCTTGAACACCAAAATGTTCAAAGAATCCTCTTGGGATTTTGACTTCCAAGTCACATCCCCTCTCCTTTTCTCCTCTAACCCAAAATTGGAGGAATGAACCTTTTCTTTGAACACTAAATGTTCAAAGGAACTCCTTCAATTTGCAATCCCTAGATTGCACATTGAACTACTTCCCCTCCTACAAATCTATTATAAGCAACCACCAAAATTCTCTTCATTTATCTTAACCCAATGTAAGAAAATGAAACTCCACCTCCTTGAACATAAAAATTCAAGGAGGCGCCTTCTTGATTTGTAACCTTAAAATTACAAATCCTCTTTCATTTCTATAGGCTCCAAAAGTCTTAAGGAATTCCTTACCTTAGCTCGAAGCCATAGGTTCCTTCACTTTCTCTTACCTTCTACTCTCCTAAACCAAAGTTAGGAGAGTATACCCCTATCTTTGAATACCAAATGTTCAAAGGGACGTTCGGAAGGTTGCAACTCCTAAGTTGCACCTTACTCTCTTCTCTACAAACCCAAAATTATAAAGAAATTCATTTTTTCTACAACTCAAAAGTTGTATGGAACTCTCTTGTACTCAACCTATGTTGAGTTGTTCAATCTTATTCCAAATTATCTTACTTGTTGAACCAAAAGCAATAAGTAATCTCATTCCTTCATCCTTCCAACTCAAGTTGGAAGGGTGTAACTCTCTTGTTGGACATAAAAGTGTCCAAAGATTTTCATGAATGTGTAACCCATAAGTTGCATATTCCCTCAATTCTCCTCCAACTTCAAAGTTGTAGGAGATTTCCCTTCTCTTTAGCTCCAAAAGGTAGAGAGAGTTCTCCAACCTTTAGCTCAAAAGTTAAATGTTAGATTTCTCCTTTCTCTTCTTAGCCCCAAAAGCTAAGGAGAATTCTTCCAACACTTGGCCCAAAAGCTATGTGTTGGACTCTCGTTCTACCCGTTCTTTAGCCTCAAAGGTAAAAGAATTCACTCTTTTCCTAGCTCTAAAAGTTAGGAAGAGAATTCCTCTAACATTGAGCTCAAAAGCCACATGTTGAATACTTTCTCCTTAGACCCAAACTCTAGAAGGACTCTTAGTGTGACATACCACACAAGCCTCTCACACTTAGGTGCACAACCCCTTAGGCATGCTAGGATTAAGATTTTTTTTTGTGTGTGCATGTGATTGATGTTGTGGAGTGATTGCCTTTTAGATTGTCTGTGTTGTGAGCACTTGCCCTTAAGTGGTTAGTATAAAAATATATAAATGCTTTTCTGTGCAAGTGTCTATATCTAAGAAGGGGTAAATGTCATGATTATGTTAATGCTCTTTGCTTGCAGGCGCTGCTTAAAACCCCCCAAGAGGCATGACCAATAGGGTAGAAGCAGGTGCCTAGCACTTAGCACTCTAAGTGCTAGACTAATTTTGG
This sequence comes from Dendrobium catenatum, assembly GCF_001605985.2. NCBI lineage: Eukaryota > Viridiplantae > Streptophyta > Magnoliopsida > Asparagales > Orchidaceae > Dendrobium > Dendrobium catenatum. Next base: position 162,010 of record NW_021319628.1, read on the forward strand.
GATGATTATATGCTTATTATATAAACTGTCTCCTAACTATGTTTTGTAGGTTTGAGTCTTTTTCCATTTTATATCATGTATTTGATTAGAAGTAGAATGTAAAAATTGTGGGGCTTGGATTAGAAAGAAGGATTGAGGGAGAAAGTACCTTTTTGGAGATGAAGCTTAAAGACCCCTCTGAAGGTTGAAGCTTGAAGACCCCCCACAAGTAGAGTCTGTAAGTTTAACTGGGTTGTATAATGACAGACAACTCAGCTGTCAAATATGTCTGTAATAACTTGGACTCTATCTACATTTATTGCACTTTATTTATATACAAAAGCATGTGTTTTTTGTTTACTGGGTGTGCAATAGAACAACATGTCTTTAATAGGTTTCTTTTATTTGTTTTGTTTGGGTATGGCTTGGACTCTGTTGCGTTAGGCTCTTAGGATAAAATAAATTTTCTACCTCTTAACATGTAAGCAAATCTAAAAATGAAATTAGGTTCCATGATTTTTTAAGAAAAGAAAATTTGCTTCTCTCTCTTTCAAAGAGCCAAATTTTTCAAAAATTTAAAACAATCATGCATGGCCAAAAGCATGTTGCATATATAAAACTCTCACTTAAGGACTACATAATAAAAAAAGTTTGCATTTGTGAGTCAGCATATGCATACCCACATAATTAGGTATCTTGGCCTCAAAGCCAAGCTATAAGTCCTACCTTCTAAATAAAAACAACCATACACTCTACATTTGCATTGAGACCAAGACATATGGTTTTAAAAGCGATTAGGAGGGTTTAGCTGGTAGTCCCTTCCAGGCGGGACAGTAAATCCAGAGGTCGGGCAGATTATGCCTCATGTGATGTGTAATTTGTAAGTCCCTTTTACACTCGTTAGATTCAGGTTCGAGGCACTACTTATCGGTAGTCCTCACCTTAGGCTTAGGGTCTGAGGCATGGATTGATTCCAAATCACCCTATAAGCCTTCATCTTTCGGGCAATTCTTCCAACGAGTGTTGTTGGGATGTAAGCCCCAATATTCTAATAAAAATATCAACTTAAACCAAAATTAGTTTGAGCACCTCTGAGTTTCTCTCAGAATCAAGTGCTCCTACTTCACCTCCCTTGGTCTTCATTCCAAAATCTAATTCCTAGTTGATCACCTCTTTCTTGAAATTCCTAAAGGGACAAAACTTCTTTAACTAAGACATTCATGGATTTCAAAAATCAAATCTTAGCCAATGTTTAAATGACTTCAAAAAGAAAGTAAAACCACTAGTTTAATCAAAAGTTTTCCCAAGCCAAAACTTGGGATGTAATTAACCATAGGGGTTTGCCCCTATGGGACGTCTGTACCCCAGAAATAAATAAACCCCACTCGACCAAACATCGAGTGGGGGAATCTCTGTTAATAATTATAAATTTTATTATTAAGTCTATAAGGAATTGATATTTTTACCCTTCGGGATAATATGTCATGTTCTTATGACGTACTCGATGATAAAATATGCAATCCGTTTGAGGATACAAAAATTCTCCAACAGTTTGTCGCTAAATGACACCACTAAATTATGGTTATGGCTAAAGCCTGTATGTTCCCCAACAACATCAAATCATTGAGCAATGAATTAATATGATCTAATTGGGCACGAAGCCCTCTATTAGTTAAGGTGGATTCAGATTTCTCTCTTTAGACATATATTTACCCAGGTCTTAGGGTACCCTTGGACGAAGCAACTTATGGCTGCCGACAAGAATCCTTCGATCAGGTTTGGTCGACTACCTCTTCTGACTAAGTAGACTAGGGACCATGCTGACCTGGGATGACATAACCATGGGATCTTGATTGGGTCCATCATCCATTCCTCCACCATCTGCTTTACGTGTAAGATAGTGAAATTTCTAATTTTAAATATCAAATTCTCATATACATGCTATGTACTTGATTGACAACTGGCCTTAATCGAAAGTTTTCTCTCGTTATCGGGAGGGGTAATTAACCATAGCGGCTTGCGTCTATAGGAAGCTAGAACTCAGATCTAAAGTCCTCGCAAAATGAGGACAAAATCTCTGGGTAGTGTCTTATTTCAAGTCCAATATGCCTTTTGAAAATTTACCCCGAAACCTAATTCGTTAAAAACTCTCCTGAAGGTGGGGGAGGTCGGGACGCAAATTTTCGGAGCCCACAATGTAATAATGAGATAATTATAATGCAAACATGTAATCAAAATAAAAAAATTCATGCACAAGTAATATCTTCAATAATTATAAATTTAAATGCCTTTGATAATTAAATTATTAACTTCTTTGGTAGCATAATAAGCAAAATTCATATGGTCTTTTGGAATCTTGTGTTTCCTTCCTTTAAAAATTTGGTCACTTATAAATGAAATAAATATGAGAGAATGAAAACAAAACACCCATTATTCAGCATACACCATCATTGCATTTGCATTGAGAACACTTATGAAATAATAAGTAATAGCTTAAGGTGAGAGTAAAATATAGTTTGACATTATTTAATACTAATAAAGTGTTCATATATCAAAATATTTATGATTCAATGTACGCGATCATTTTATGAACTTTGTCATAGATATAATTTTAAACATAAAGTGTAAATAGTGTAGTCTAAAATAAAATATATTTAAAATTTATCCCAAAAAATATTCTCCTCAAAAGTTGCTTCCCCAAAAATTTGCTCATCAAAAACTCCCTCTCCAAAGGTTTTAAAATCATCAAATTCAAGATTTTCAATTATATCGTCATCACATTCATCTTTATAACATATGTGATGTAAAACTTATTATTTTACCCAAATAATGAATTTATATATCGTTAGTAACTTAGAAATTTACTTTGAATTTTCCTATCACATGTCATATTGGTCTTTTTAGTATTTGTAATAACATCTTCTTTATAAATTTTACTTTTGAATTTATCATGATCAAGTTCAAAAATAGGTTCATCATCAATTATCTAAAAATCTGGTCTTAAAAGTTGTCTAGTCCAAAGGATCATAAATTCTTTTAAGGTACAACTTACAAAGCAAATATGAGTTTATGGGACTATGAATTGTCATCATAAGCTAAAAGTGAGAAAATACTGAGTTATTGAGTAAGCATTTGTTTAACATATGTTTTATTAATAAAGAGTATATATATTTCTCATATTAAGATTGTACTAAACATACACAAGATCATTTTGCTTTTAATGCTCCTAATGATTTCTTCTCTTGGTATTAATTTGCTCAAACACACTCTAATTTATTTCACATCCAAAGTAGTTATTTGATTGAGAATATGTATATCCGGCTTTTGTAAATTCAGAATGCTAGAGCCAAACATTTCTCACCATTCATCAAAATGAAATAAATATTAAAATTATTGATTTAGTTAAAGGTGTAGAAATATCATAAATATAACAAAATAAGTTATGATGAGTTAACCAGGTTGCATTTCTTTTGACTTGTGAGAGCTATCAACTTTTCAAAGTATTTAAAATTATCTTGATAAACTACAACCTTATTCATTGCAAATATAAGCTTACTACATATATTTTTATTTTCAATTACTTAAACTAAATCTTCATGACTTCAGGTTTATAACTATAGTTATCTTGATCATATTGGAAATAAGGTTTCAAGAAATGAATGAATATCTTAATGAAGCTGGCAATCCCATATTTTCTTTATAATATTTATATATGATCTATATAATATTTTTTTATTCCTAAATTTTTTTAAGTGACGTCTTCTTATTAGAATCAATCACCATAATATCCTTATAAGTGAGCCTAATAATTTTGACATAATTAAGAAATCATTTCAAAACTTAACATCCAAAATGATGAAATTTGCCTCTTTTCCTTCAATAATTTCTGGCAACTTTGACTTTGTATAATACTTGCTAGTTATGAATGCCTGCAAATCATGCTTTTGATTATGAATACTTTTTAAAGTGTTAAAAATAGTTGCAAAACATTTTATTCTGTATAATTATATAGGCACGCACCTTGCAGTGTCTGGTTTTCTTTTTTTCTATTGGCGAAATTCAAGTTTCTAATCCACCCTATAAATGGAAAGGCCGAGAGTTTCAGTCAGTAGGATAACTATAACAAAATTTGAATGCATCCTAATCCTCATTACTTTCACGAATTGAACTCCAAGTAGGAAAAAAGATTGCTTGTGATGGTGATGACTATCAGGTGATGACATAGGGCTGCTAAAACATTCTTGGTTATCTTACCTTTGCTTATTTCCTTGTTCAGGGAACTCTGAAAGAAATTATATCTGCTGTTATTGAGAATCGGCTTTGGTAATATACTGCTTCTTACAGCGATCTTACTACCAATGTTTATCAGAAGTAAGATGTAGAAGAGATTTAGTTACTGATTAGTAAATAGAATGAATGGAGCATGTGACTAACCTTGTGTTATTAGCCCTTACAGCTACATACATTCATTCAATCTGCATAGCTTTTTGAATTAGCTTGTTCTGGCAACTATATGAGTTGGTCCCTTCAGTATTTCTGTTTTTCAATATTTCAAATATCCTTGTGGATTGACTTTAGATTTGGAGTGGTAAATCTTAATTATGAAAAGGATAAGCCCGCCCACATTTGTTTTCTCAGCTCTAGTCTATCGACCCATCTTTGGCTGTCCTGCTTAAACCTACCGACTTTTTTTCCGACTGTCTTCTACCAATTTGACCTTCAAAAGTGCGTTGGCCTCAGCTTGAATGCTCTCTGTAACATCAGTAACAGTTGTTGTATGTACACAAACACACTAGTGAATTCCTAACACTTGGCACCCTCTGGAACAAAATAGCTTCCATTTCGTTATATTTCTTTTATTTATGTAATGATATGCGATGCCATTTACATGACATGCATGACAATCCTAGTTCTTTGTTTATCAGCAAAAATTTTGGACACTCTTTTTTTTTTTTTTGGTTAAGTAATATTTGTGCTCTTTGTATATATATTCTTTTCGTGCATTTGTACTTCAATTCTTTTGTTTATCTAATGCTTAATTTTGCTTATTCTAATTTGGTCAAATGTTGGTCGTATTATGTAATGTATTGTTGCTTCTTAAATTTAGGGTTTAATTAATGTTGTTTATATTGTTCAATTTTCAAAATTTGCATCTTAATGTAAGTCATATTGATATATTTATTAGCTAAAAGAAATTGAATAATCTCAAATTTAGACCTAACTTAAAAAGAAAGTTGTGAAAATATAGTGCATTTCATTAACCTTCATATATAATATAATATTGTGTTTTATTTGATTTTATTTTATATTTTTTTTATATTATTATATTTTTCTATTATATTTTCAATTTAATTATAAATTATTCAAAACTTTTAATATCTTATGTTTTTTTTTTTAAATAATGTGTGCCCCAATTTGCTCTATATATTATGATCATTTATTGGCTATCTAGTTTGAGATATGTCCTTCATAGTATAAATCTCTCATGTAATATTAATATTTGTGACTATTACATTTAGGGGTGTCAAAATGAGTTATATGGTCTGGTTCATGTTCAATCAGAAATTGGCCCACCTTTAATTGATTCGACATAAACATGGCTTGATTAGATCAGAAATTCAAACCTGGACCCGATCCGCTAAGCCATGAGCGTGAGCGAGAGGGCGAGGTAGTGAATGAGTGAGTAGGGGTGTCAAATTGGGATTTCGAGTCGGGTCTGGGTCCAACCCGAAACTGTCATGCCTTTAATTAATACGACCTGAACCCAACTTGATTAAACAAACGGGTTAAAAATTCAGACCAGGACTCGACCCGCTAACCCGCGAGTGCAACGAGCGTTGATCAAGAAGGCGAGGGCTGCAAGGGCAAGGGGACAAGGACGAGGGGGCGAGCACAATTTTGAGTCAAACGGGTTGTTTTTAGGTTTGCAGGTTAACTCGAACCCGACCTGATATATCAATCGAGTACCCAATATTGACCCGTTTGTTAAACGAATTGGACCCGAGTTAAATTTTTGGGTCTTGTCATATATTTTCATCCCTAATCTTCCATGTGTCCTTCATCGACCATCTTGAAAGAAATCATCATTCTCATCTTTTTGGTGCTCTTGTTAAGAACTTGAAGGAAAAAGGGGAAAAAAAAATTAAAGAACGTAAAGCTTAAAGGAAATTTGAAATAGGGCATCATCTAACAAAGATACCTATGGATTCTCCTCCTCCATTAATCTAGTTTCATGTTGCTTAGTAGCCATAACAATAAGTTGTCTCACCATCTTGGTGAGGGCTCCAATCATGATTGGTCAACTCTTGTAATATAGGCATAGTTATTAGAGCTTTATGAGAAGAAAAACATCTTGTTACAACCTTCAATGTGCTTCACTCTGATTTTACCCACCACTCTTATTGCTACCTCCAGTCTTTTCTAGCCATAATTAGTTTGCCACCATCATCCTTGAAATCAAGGGAAGAGGTCGCAGTGGGAGGTTATTCTTGTCAACTTATAATCTCTATGTTCTTTTTGTTAGTTCGTCTTCTCATATAATTTATCAGCATAGATCCTGAAGAGTCCATCCCATTGAACTTCAAGTTGCCACAACTTGACTATTATAAGGGGATGATTTAAGCCCCATCAAACATTTGATAGATCTTAAAAATGATATAATGCTAGTCATAATTTTTAATGACTTTCGCTACTCAACCTTTCTAACAACTCTTAAGGGTTTTAGTGATACTGATTCTTTTATTTTCCTGATTATCACATTCACTACTTAGATGTTAGCACATTATGGTTTCGTTTGGGACGGCTTTCTTGTTGCTTTTTAAAGCAGCTTTTTAGTACAAAAATTAAAAATTTTAATACTAGAAATATGCTTTAAGAAGCAACAACTGTCCCAAGCAAAGCTTATAAGTAAAGTCCTCTCAAACTTTCTAGATTATCTAGCAGAAGAGAAAGCCCTTTTAGGACTACATCATCCAATTAACCTAGGCCTCCTATGAATTTATTGTGCTAATTTTAAGGAAGCATTCACCTCAACTTAAGAAGGCCACTTTCCAAGTTTTCCATGGCCAATAATCAAATAGAGACGAGCTGGCATTTTATAGGTGTTGAGTACATACATATAGTACTTTCTCTCCTCTCTTCTCTCATTGATCTAACTCAGAATTTGGGGCCATTGTTATTTGAATAGTTTAGGCAACTTGATCATCCTCACCAAGATTAGCTGCATATGGGTCATCCTTATTGCTAATCATCCCAACAACCATGATTGACATGAAAAACACAACTTTGAGCTCCTATAATCTTTCAATCCTTGGAAGTCCTTCACCAAGGTTAAGGTTTCGTTTGGGACGGCTTTCTTTCTGCTTTTTAAAGTAGTTTTTTAGTAAAAAATTAAAATTATTGTGCTAGAAAGCAGCTTTAAAAAACAGTAAGAAAATCGTCCCAAACGAAGCCTAAGGCTATGTTTTGGGACGGCTTTCTTACTGCTTCTTAAAGCGACTTTTTAGTATAAAAATTTTATTTTTTACACTAGAAAGCAACTTTATGAAGCAGGAAGAAAGCCGTCCCAAACGAAGCCTAAGTGACACGTTCATTGAAATAGGTATTTACTTGAAAGCACTCCAGCGCAACATGTTCAGCAACTCAATCTTTTGTTTCATTAGTTATTTCTTCATGCGTAAAGAGATATGGTGAATTCATATATGCACCCTAAAGAAGTAACTTCCTTTCATAACCATTCAAAGATAAGGAGATTAAGTCAAAAAAAAGGTGATGAAGTAAAAAAAGAAATAATGAATAGTTTAAAAAAAATTGTGCAAAAAATTAAAATATGGTGAAGATTTCACATACAACTATTAAGATTATCATTCTATGCAGTGATTTTTAAATAAAATTTTATATTATTAGCAAGATATAACACTTCAACAATCATAGAAAGAATGTTGGTATCCTATTATTTTAATGATTCCTTCAAAAGTTTCTTCAATTATATCATTTTTTTTCCAGCAACACAAACTTAAACATGCTTGCTTTTGTGCTTGATAAGGCAAATTTTGAATTTCAGAAACTATTACTTTGATAGAAAGGCACCATGTAGCTCAGATTAGGGCAAATTATTACGGCCGGTGTCCGGATTCGTCCAGATACGTCACGTAACCAAAATACATCGGGACCCAGTGTATTCGGGTGATGTGACACGTCTGAATTGGATGTTCGGATGTCTGGTGACCGGACATAATAATTCGCCCAGATTGAGAGAGGCATTCAAATTAAAAAAAGAAGTGGATATCTCTGGTAGAGATACTTCTTAGATAATTAGAGTTAAAGAATAGAGCGAAAGAGTGGTAAGAAGAAGAGAGACATAGGTGCATCGACTTTCTTAAGTTGTTTAATTTTACAGCCCAGTTCTCTTAGCTAAAGATGGGAAGGATTCCACCATGATGAAATAAATATTACAACAAAAAATAAATATACACTTCTTTCAAATAGAAAAAAAGGATAAAGGGAAGAAGGAGATCAAGGTTTCGATTGGGATAATTTTTTTAATGATTTCAAAAGCAATTTTCTAGTAAAAAATTTATAGTTTAAAAAATCTTGGTACTATAAAACTGATTTAGAAGGCGCTAAACAAGCTATCCCAAATAAAGAGTAGAAGAAAAGAAAAATGTACACGACTTTAATGTTATAAGTGACATTAACTTCATTTGGGACGACTTTCTTATTGCTTCTTAAAGTAGCTTTTGTACTAGAAATTTTCTTTAAGAAGCAATTAAAAAGCAGCCCCAAATGAAGTCATAAAGATCCTCTAGACCAGAGCACTGTATTGGGTACTCATATACACACCCACCCATGTACACACTAATATCCACCCAATGGGTATGGGTGGGTATGGGTACGCCCATGATCTTATGAGTAGGTATGCGTGGGTACTCAGCATCAGAGGATAAATAAATTTACATTGCTAATCACCGTATATCTTATATTACTGCAATCATCATTACATAGTGTGCAACATTTAACCATGCTGCAACTATGATAAATTATGATGTGTTTTGAAAGTTTGCAATCATAGCAAAGGGAAGCAAGCTTCAAGGCCATCAATCTGTGGCAGATTACGTTCAAAAAACATGAAAAGTGGGTGGATATAGGTGGGTATGACATCCCGAAAGTCACCATGGGTGGGCGTGGTTGGGCGAAGCTCATCCGAGTAAAGCATAGGTACCCAACCAGGACCCCATGTAGGGCTTTGCTCTAGACACCTAAGCTATACATATTTATAAGTATAGTGAACTTGATTCTATTGTTTGTTAGTCGTGATGCCATAGATGAGGCATGTGATTCCCTTTCGTCAATAGGTGGTAAAGGTGGCAGATACGAAGGATAAGTGATATCTTCAACTTGGTGTTGGCTAGTTGTAGTCTAACAAAATAGAAGATAGGAAAACGACTTGTCATAGTCATGTTTTTCAAGACCAACCAGTAGTGGAAGGTAGACAAACACTGGCAAAGAATAATTGAAAGGCTTGCACTATATAAGATGGTGAACATGTGCTGATCTTGAATAGCTGGGCATCCATAAGATGTCTGGTGATGAAGACAATATGCTTGGGAGCAGGAGTGTAAACGAGTCGAGTCGAGTTTAGGCCCTTCTCGAGCTCGGCTCGTTAGGTGGAAAGCGAGTTCGAACTCGAGCTCGTATCACTGCAAACGAGCTCCAGCCGGCTCGTGAGCCATGGGCTGGAATTTTTAAATTTAAGGGGTATTTTTAAAACTTAAGCGGAATTTATAAAACATAGTCAAATTTTAGGAAAAAAAAATGAAATGTTTAATATTTAAATAAAACTTAGATGATTTTTATTTTTTTAAAATATTTAAAATTAATAAATAAAATAAAAGTTTCTAAATAAAATAAAATTATTTTAGAAATATTTATTCGAGCCAACTCTCGAGCCGAGCCGGCTCAAGCTTGAACTAGAGCTTGACAAGCTCAGCTCGTGAGCCCATAAACAAGTCGAGCTCGAGCCGGGTTGGCTCACTTACACCCCTACTTGGGAGTTATGAGTCAGGGGTGATAGTGAGGAAGAGTTAGATAGTGAGCTCTGGCTGATATTAAAATATCATGCGTTGAGTGATAACAGAGAGGCCGGACCAATAAGTTGCCACGTATGCGATAGGTTGAAATTGTATGCCAAGACTTTGTGTATGACATCTTTTTTATTGCTTCTGAAAGTAGCTTTTTATACTAAAAAGTTGTTTTAAAAAGCAATAAGAAAGTCGTCCCAAACAAAGCATAAGATTTCGTTTGGGACAACTTTCATACCGTTTTCCAAAGCAATTTTTTCTATTAAAAATTTTCTAATTCAAAAAATTGTATTAAAAATTTGTTTTAGAAAGTTGTCCCAATATTTCGTTTGGGATAGCTTTTTTATTGCCCTTTATAACTGCTTATAAGTACAAATATTTTTTCATTATTTTGATATATTTTTATTTAATACTCCATGCTTGAATTATGTTAGTTGTAACATCATTATTGAGCCAATCATTGAAACATACTAAATTATGAGCATATATTCTATCTTCTCATTAGTTTCATGCGGTGGTTGCTTTAAAGTTAAAAAATACATGTTCAAAAACATTTGTAATTGCCTTTAACATATTAAATATGTTTAATACTTTCTCTATATATTAAATATTCACTTTGTCATTGAAAATTATTTTTATTAGCTTGATAGTCGGATTCTAAAATTATTTATTTATTTATTTAACTATACAACACCCCCTTTCAACATAACTTAGGCAAAATAATATCCTTTTTTGTTTTTCCTATAATTTTTTCAAAAAAAAAAATTTAATCAAATCATTTTCTTACAAATTTCAATAATTGTAACATGTTTTGTTTAGGTGATTAACAATGTCATTATCTTAATTGCAATATCAAATTGAGTTATTAGAGTTGCAATAATTCACTAGGTGGATTAATCAAGCGGGCCAACATCAAGTGAAATTATTACGTGCGGAGGCCGGATGCAGAACGTTGTTCGTAGATCAACTAAAATGTGCCACATTAGTGGTATCCAGTCACGGTAGAGACCAGTACCGAGCCGCGGTACCAAAAAAAGGATGATGTGACATATTCTGATTGATCCGATCCCCAAACGATATTCGACATCCACTAAGACTAATTAATCCAATATCAGGGGAACAAAAATACAAAACAAGAAGGGCAATAACTAAGCAGAAATGGCATTCAATTTAGTTCATAGTACTTTGGAAATGAACACAGAAAGACTCGAGAAATGACGAGCAATATCTTGGGAAATAAAAAAGACCAGCGTACCTTATTATTGAAAGGACATTTGGAAGGCAGGTCATGTCATACCATTTCAGGATGAGATCAGTTTTCCAGCTGCCTCTCACGGGGCTCTACTATGCAATAAGATCTCAAACTAATTATGTTCTCTCTAACTAATTAATCATTTCTTAAAACCTTAAAAATGATTGATGCTCTAATAAGTTTCTCCCATGCATGAGGTGTAGGATTCAATGAAGATGAAAAATAATTTTCATTATCGTCGAATTACATGTCAAATCATCGAGAAAATTATTAGAAGCGTACACAAATCTATTGAAAATGCATAATTGAGATTTTTGAGGTTTTTGATCTTCCACGTTTGAAGTGGTATTCTCTAAGATCACGCTAGATCTCTTCTCTCTCTTACAGATGGGAAAAGAGGGAAAAAATGATAACTTAACAGTTTAAATTGGGTACCATTTTAAGTATATTTATTTTATTTCAGCTCATCAAATAAATAAATAAATACTTGGCATTTACATAGTATTTAATTGAGATGTCGCATAAGTCAAAAAATAATTTATTTGTTAAATATATCACGGAGTTAATTGACTCAATTTTAAATAGTTACAAATATATGATATTTTATTTATATATAAAATATATGGGCCAACATA
>NW_021319628.1:178933-209002 GCF_001605985.2 Dendrobium catenatum
TCAAGGGAGACCTGAATATTAAAGTTTGGGTGTTTCTCCAAATCATTTTCTGCAGTTCAAAATGGTTAAGGACTTGACAATGTAATCACTAAACAAAGATCAAAAAAATAATAAATTAATATTGAGGAATATGCATCGCGTACGTTTTTTATTACCATTTAAAAGATTATGAACCACTAGTGGCACAACCTTTCCGGCATAGGAATCGCCAGCAATATACAGAGGATTTGAAAGGAATTGCTGGTGGTCTATAAGCCACTGAAAATTAAGAAACAGAGAGTTCAATCATGAATACATAATTCATAAACTAAAAAGAGTATGTAATTCAATTTCTTTGCCAACCTTTCTGAGAAATATTATTACATGTTTTGACCAAGATTTGTCGCCAGACTCATAACCTTGTGGATGATTGGAAAAAGAGAATCCAGCTCCGACTAGGGAGTCCAGAAATATTATGTTGGAAACCTACAAATTAATAAAACGAAAAGAAGAACCGCACATATTTATGAAATTAAATCATTTAAATATTGTTATGTATCTAAGTATATTATTGCAGATAGATAGCTCACCTTCGTCCAGGAGTAAGTGTGATAAACTAAATTTGGCAAGCTCCCGTTGTACCTTTCTGATATGAATTTTAATGGGCCTTTATAACATGTTTTAAAGCAAAGAAATATCTAATGAGTAATCCAAGCATTGAGAGACATCGCATGAAGCTTTGATTGAGTGAAAGAGACAATTTTATGGCCGTTGGGCTAGGAACATCAAGACCATTATTGCATTGCATTTTCTTATATTATGAGATTTTTTAATAATTGAAATAAAATAAATATAGTATGAATTTTGATACATTTGGATCAGCAAAGATCACCACTTTCTTCACATTTCAAAATCAACCAACTTGAAATTCTGGTGCTAATTAGTTGTTCCCTCGCCCGCTTGCCATGTTCCCCGCTCCCGCCCTCTCGCCCGTTACCTCTCTGCTGCCTAAGGGCATCTCCAACCGAACGCTAAACGAGTGTATGGAGTCGTTCCGTCGCTCCAATCGAACGCGAAAATTTCCGCCATTTAATCGCAGGTGAACAGTGCGACGCCAATATTGGCGTCTCACTGTTCACTCACGCCATTTTTTGCTCTCAACCGGAAAAACGCGTGAAAGGGAGAGCGATCGTTACCTTCTCAAAAAACACCTAAAATGACGTTCGATTGGAGCATCACCGCGCCATTTTGAAGTGTTGCGTTACTTTGCCGTGAAAAAATGAAGTTTTCGGTTGGAGATGCCCTAAGCACATCACCTCCCTCCCAACATTCTTACACACAAGTAAGTGAAAAGCTCGAAAGGGATAAAATAATAATAATAATTTTTGTATTTTAAAGATATATCTACATTGAAAACATCCAAGCAAACAGTCCAGTCTAAAGGGCATATTAGACGAGAAAACTAGACTAAATGAAATAACAATAATAAAAAGACAATTAACAAATTTCACATACGAAGAAGAGAAACAGAGTATGTATGTATCCCATTTAAGAGGAAGAAAACAGACCGATCTCAAGAACAAGGGCACAAAAACCAGAGCAGCCAGGTCCCCCAGTAAGCCATAGGAGGAGTGGATCCTCACTCGGGTTTCTTTCTGACTCTATGAAGTAGTAGAATAATTCCACACCATAAACTTCATCCACTTCTATATAGCTGAAGACATGCACACATAATTATTAATTTAGTCAGACTCAAGCTGGATTGATTTAAAAAGAAAGAAAGGAGAGAAAGAACAAACCCAGTTTCTAAATGGAAAGGTAAAGCACCCTGCTGCAAGAAGCCTGGGAGATGAGTAACTTCGAATGCGGATGAGGCAAGAAGAAACCATCTAAAGATGCAAAGGAAGAAGAGAAATAACAGCATAATGGAAGGATGGGGATAATTAGCTGTAAGCATAGGGAAGAGTTTAGAGATGTATTTAGAGATGAATGGTGAAGATGCTTATATATAAAACAGTTCAGATTAGAAGTAGATGGATGATGTTGTCACCATCGAGTTTATATACATTTATATGTTTTGGAGACATTTAGGACAGTAGGTAAAACTCACATCGCAATTTGTTGAATGTTATTAAGGATGGATGCTGACATGACCAAAATATAAATAAAGTATTTAAATGGGACAGCTGAAGCCAACCGTTCATTTGTTGGGGCGTCATTCTAACCCTATGCTTCTATTTTTTTACCAGAGAATGGAAAGCCGTTCGGTGCATATGTTCTTTGATTTAACTCCAATATTTTGAACGAACATGAATATTTTAATATAATTCTTAAAATTTTCGAAGCGCGCTTTACATGTTATGAGGCTATCTCAAATTTTGTTTTTAATTAATAAATTTGTATTTGACCTACTCATTATTTTGTATTTAAATTAATATAAATCAAGTGCTTAAAGGTATATCTTTAATCACGCGAATATATATAAGTTTTATATAAAAGCCTAAACTCTTAATTATTTATTTTCGTGAGGATATTAGACGAAATAAATAATTAACATATAATGAGCTCGTTTGATGATTAAAAATATATTAGAGGTACTAATAATTTGATGCAAGCCTCAACACAATTCTCAATGCATGATCAGACATGATAGAGGCCGAGGGAAAAAGTTCAAAACACAGTAATTATGTGAAAATTAGAATTTAGAAAGAGCAATGCAACGCAATCCAAAATTCCCTTGGACCCTCACATAAAAAAACATGTTCCTAGTCAAATTCTCTATCTGATTCGGGCGATCCAAATCAGACCAAATATTATTTCCCATAACGAACGTATATTTTACAAGCTTAGCTGCTACTTCACAGGTCCATCCTTGGGATTTTCTTTGGCTGAGCTAGGAGTAGGGAAAGGTGTGGTAGGTGGCTTCAAGTCCTCGTACCTGTAAAACCAATGAATCTTGGATCAGATGACTAACAGGAGGAACTTACAGTAAATGAATAAAATAGACTATATTTTTTAGACATGTTCAATTTAATCTTAATTTTTTTCTAGAAATTCAATTTAGTCTCTCAACTCCTCAAACTAGAACTTATCAATCAACTTCATCATTTTTTGATGAAAATTGGTGGATGAAAAATTTCCACGAGGAAATTTTAGACTTTTTAAGACCAAACTCATTGGTCTAAATTAGTATTGAGTAATGAGATTACCCAATACCTTCAACAGAAGCTTTACTCCACCAATTTCTACTCAAAGAAGCAACAAAATTGGCACTAGGTCAAATTTGCTGAGTAGAGGGGCAAAATTAAACACCAGGAAAATCATGATTAAAATGGACACAACTAAAAAAATCTAAAGACTACATTGTATATTTACAGATGTTAAATTCTAATAATGAGAATTGCTACGCAGTATAAGGAGATTGAGGCCAGTGGTTAGGAGATGTCTGCGCTGCTCCCTCTGTTATTTCATTTGCAGGCAATGGTAATGTGATTTCAGCAGATGATTCAAGCTTTGGTTCAGTTTCAACAGATCTTGTAACCTTTGAGCTGGCTATGGCTTTGCTTGGGGTAGGAGAGGTCGGAGGCTTGAAGTCATCATACCTGCAAAACCAATATCACCCAATAAGTTTTAGGGGCTGTTTGGCTGCAAGTAAGATTTAGTAAATTTTTAGAGGGTAAAATTCTGAAAAATGTTTGACATGGTAGCTGTTAAATATTGCAAAATCCTTAAAAAATGTTTGACTATTTATTTCAGTAGAAAGGGCGTGTGCCTGGAGATATCATCAAATCCGTGATTTAACAAATCCTGGATACATCAATAATGAAGCTGAGACAGAATTTATTGAAAAAGCAGTTTTTAAGATCTCATAAATTTTGTTTGGCAGATTTAAAGCAAGAAACAACCCCTTAAAATCTTACAATAGCTTCTTTATGTTATTTCATTCATCCTTTTGGTTGAAGCAACTCACATAAAATAAGGAGAGAGTGGCCTTGTCTTCGGCGCTGTCTTTGTACTGAAGGTCTCTTCTGCAATACCAGTTGAGTCGGACTGTACACCAGGCCTACTATCTACCTCAAATTGACCTGGAATTTCCTGTCAACCAAAAAGCTGTGCATAAAATTAGGCACATACAATATAATTTGAAATACTATCCAGAATGATGATGCAGCAGCTGCAAGCACAGCTGCCAAGGTGGGCAGCAGCCCAAGTGCCCAGGTGGGGCCCATGACCTCCTTTATCACCTATAGGAGAAAAGGCTTTGGAGGAAACTCTTTGGGAAAGAAGTAAAGGACATTTATTTGAGGATTTTGGGTTTTAGTTTATTTTATATTCTTTTTTAGGGAAAAACTGAAAATTTAAGTAGGATTTTGGGCTGTTTTTTATTTTATTTTATTTATATTTTGGGCAGTTTAATGGAGGAGATTGTGGGGGGTTAGGGTTTATGCAGCAATTTTTGTGGGAGTTTTTGGGTTCCTTATGGCTGCTAGGAATTATGAGAGAGACAATTCATCTCTCGAACAATGAATCAACTTGTATTTTCCCTTTCTTTGCTTGGAGATTAGTAATTATAAACCACTTGGTGCTATTTCTGGATCTAATTGAAGTAGTATGCAATTTTTAATATTATTGTGTGCTATTTTTGTCATCAAATCCTATTAAAATGGTATCAGAGCATGATTCAGGACCTATGCTGTTAAAGAAAATAGATGCTTTAGAAGAGAAACTAGAAGGAAAAGTTGGTCAATTCAAATATAAAGTTGAGAAAATGATTTCATTAATGGAAGGAAGGTTTTCTAACCTAGAGGACACGATGAAGAAAATATTGGAGCTTCAAACCCCACCAGTAATATCAGAGGCGAGGGCACCGGCGGGTGGAAAAGGAAGTGGGGGAGACCCCAATATCGGCACAATAAAGAATGATCGAGAGGTAGAAATCTTGGGCGACAGAAAAATATGCTACCTCTTGAACTGATAACTAGGAGGGAAATGAGTGTAGGATATAACATGAGAAATTTGGTGGAAGAAATAAGGAGGAATGATTTTGAGGAAGATGATATTTATGAAAGGAGTAGGGGTGAGAGAGAACAATGGAGAGATCACAACAATCGATATATTGGAGTAGCTGGAGGTGGAAGATGAAGTAGATATATTCGAGAGTGAGAAATCTAAAGATGCTCATTTTTTAAGGAGAGATATTTTGTAATGAATGGGTTGACGGAGGAGGAGAGACTCATAGTGGCGGCTTTATGCTTGGAGGGGAAGACCTTGTCTTGGTACTAAGTGGTTAGCGTAGACGTAATATTGATATAACACTTAATATCGTACAACAGTCTAGACAACGCCATTTCAAATCCTATATGAGAGAGATCCCCCTCATCTACTATATTATGGGCATGACAACACACCTGTATCATTAGTGGAGCAGTACTTGGGAGAAAAGGATTAAATTTTGGCAAAATTGAAGGAACATCTACAGAGAGCACAATAAATCATAAAGAAGTAGGTAGATGAGCATAGGAGAGATGTGCAGTTTGAGGTAGGGGATAGGGTTTATCTGAAGATCCGACCGTACAGATAGAAGACTTTGGCTCGACGAAGGAATAAGAAGCTCTCCCCTTGCTACTTTGGGCCCTATGAGATAGTGGAGCGCATTGGCGCAGTGGCGTATCGCCTACTGTTGCCATTGACCTTAGCCATTTATCTCGTATTTCATGTATTGCAACTGAGACGAGCCATCGAAAACCACACACCCTCGCCCGCACGACTGGCCACACTGTCAGAGGATATGAAAGTTGATGCAATCAAAAATTTGGGAAAGGGACCCAAATTTTTTATCACAAAAAAAAGAAATCTTTCTAGAGAATAAAAGATTACAATAACTCACAAAAATTAGACTAATTAGACAAAACAAACTTTAATATTATAAAATAAAGAAAGACTTACAAACTTGACTTTCAACATAAGATGACATAACAACCCTTGACTCTTACAAATGACACCTAAAGTTGCTTTCCAAGAGAAGAAGGATACAATGGAATGATTACTATGGAGAGAAGAAAGAGATTAGGAGACGAGACGAAGGTTGGAAACTACCAAGGTTGGCAACAACCCAAGTGCCCAGGTGTTGGAGGAGAATGAGTAAACAATACAATGACGAAACAAGCAAGAAAATAAAAGCAGAAGAAAAGTTAAGTACACCAAAATTTAACGAAGAAAATCCAAAATAGGGAAAAAATCACAAAGCCAGACCACACCAAAAAATCCATTATGTAAATTGGGAGAAATAAGTACAAATCTCTCTTATCTCTCACTCTCTCCTAGCTTTTCTTCTCACATGCATCATTCTCAATGTCTACACACACAAAATACAAGAGAAAACCAAGTAAAATAACCACAAGGAACAATCCTTCAGAAAAATGAAAAAGAAAACCGTCAAGTCCGTCTCACAACGCCAGTTTGGGGCGCTGCGATGCTCAAGCTTCTGTCTTGCACTACTGCAGCGTCATAACAATACCAATGTTTAAAATTGCATAATCGGGTATTGGGACATTTTTCTTTCGTGAGGCGAGGCATAAGTCTTAAGGCATTTTGAGGCGTAAGCCTCAAAATAAAAAAAAGTTGTGTAAATATAAAATGATGATTTTTTATATACTAATGAGTAATCTAATAATATAAAATATAAAAAAGTACAAGATATGAAGTTTCAAGTAATAAGTTGTTTGAAATTAAAGTGAAATCCAAATATCACAATAATAAGATAACATAACATATAGTTCAACTCAAAATTCTATATTTCCCAAATAACAATATCCTTTTTTTGATAATAACTCAGAAGTCATCACTAAGGGAGTTTTCATTTGAATCATCATTATGATGATATGCTCTCCCCTTCCTCCTCTCCTATGGAGTCCAATGTCTCCCAATCAACTCCTTCCTCAATATCGGTTATCTTTCTCTTCCTTAAATATTTTTGAACAATATCAAGATGAGTAATACATTAATAAATGTAAAGTCTAAGAAAACTATGTTATTTATACACCTTTATTGATTTATTTTTTAGCTCTGTGGGCTCCGAAAATTCGGTTCCGGCCTCCGCACGCTTTTGTTTTTTCTTCGACGAGGGAGTTTTAACAGAATTAAGTTTCAGGAAAAATTTTGGAAAGCAGATGGGTTTGTAGATAAGACACTACCCAGAGATTTTGCCCTCATTTTGCGAGGACTTTATAATCTGAGTTTTGGTTTCCTATAGGCGCAAGCCCCTATTAGTTAATTACCCCTCTCAATCATGAGAGAGAAATTTCGATTAAGGCTAGTCGCCAATCAGATACGTAGAGAATGTGATATCTGGCATATAGTAGCAGCATTGGGTATTGAGATAGTTGGAGAATTTGGAGGATTAGAAGATTTGGAGATTTGATATTTAAAATTAAAAATTTCACTATCTTGCACTTTAAAGCGGATGGTGGGGGCATGGATGATGGACCCGATCAAGATCCCATGGTTCCGTCGTCCCGGGCCATCATGGTCCCTGATCTACTTAGTCAGAGGAGGTAGTCGACCCAACCTAAAGAAGGATGAAGGATCCTTGTCAGCAGCCATGGGTTGCTTTGTTCAAGGTTACCTTATAGACCTGAGGTGAATATTTGTCTAAAGGAGACAAATTTGAATCCACCTTAGCTAACAGAGAGCTTTAGCTATATCAATTATATCCTATTGATTCATATATAAAGGATTTGGAGCCACTAAGGAGCGTATTTGCTCTGACCATAACCGCTGTCTGTGGTGCCATTTGGCGGTAAAACCACTCGGTTCAGAGGGTCTCGGGTCATAACCGTTTATCCTTCAGTGCCATTTGGCGGCAAAACTGCTGGTTAGCGGACACGTACCACGTCTTTACTGGCAGGAGATTGTTTGAGAATGGATCTTAGTGATATTTTCGACTAGACATTTGACTATATGTGAGCTGAAGTAAATTTTAATTTGTCCACCCCGTTAAACGGTTGTGGATGGTGGATGAATTTTGCTTTAAGTAATTGATAGTGTTGAATTTCAATTTTAAATATTCTGGGATTTGGAATTCCTTGGAATTTTGGGACCTTGAGATTTTTGAATTTTCGTGGGTATTTGAGCATTTAGGAGGCATTTAAAAGTGTTTGTGAATCCCTCCGATTGAGATAAACATTCAACACGGCCATCATCGGGGTGTTAGGGCGTCATAACAATACCAATGTTTAAAATTGCATAATCGGGTATTGGGACATTTTTCTTTCGTGAGGCGAGGCATAAGTCTTAAGGCATTTTGAGGCGTAAGCCTCAAAATAAAAAAAATTGTGTAAATATAAAATGATGATTTTTTATATACTAATGAGTAATCTAATAATATAAAATATAAAAAAGTACAAGATATGAAGTTTCAAGTAATAAGTTGTTTGAAATTAAAGTGAAATCCAAATATCACAATAATAAGATAACATAAAATATAGTTCAACTCAAAATTCTATCTTTCCCAAATCACAATATCCTTTTTTTGATAATAACTCAGAAGTCATCACTAAGGGAGTCTTCATTTGAATCATCATTATGATGATCTGCTCTCCCCTTCCTCCTCTCCTATGGAGTCCAATGTCCCCCAATCAACTCCTTCCTCAATATCAGTTATCTTTCTCTTCCTTAAATATTTTTGAACAATATCAAGATGAGTAATACATTAATAAATGTAAAGTCTAAGAAAACTATGTTATTTATACACCTTTATTGATTTGTTTTTTTAGCTCTGTGGGCTCCGAAAATTCGGGTCCGGCCTCTGCCCGCTTTTGCTTTTTCTTCGACGAGGGAGTTTTAACAGAATTAAGTTTCAGGGTAAATTTTGGAAAGCAGATGGGTTTGTAGATAAGACACTACCCAGAGATTTTGCCCTCATTTTGCCAGGACTTTATAATCTAAGTTTTGGTTTCCTATAGACGCAAGCCCCTATAGTTAATTACCCCTCTCAATCATGAGAGAGAACTTTCGATTAAGGCTAGTCGCCAATCAGATACGTAGAGAATGTGGTATCTGGCATATAGTAGCAGCATTGGGTATTGAGATAGTTGGAGAATTTGGAGGATTAGAAGATTTGGAGATTTGATATTTAAAATTGGAAATTTCACTATCTTGCACTTTAAAGTGGATGGTGGGGGCATGGATGATGGACCCGATCAAGATCTCATGGTTCCGTCGTCCCGGGCCATCATGGTCCCTGATCCTTAGTCAGAGGAGGTAGTCGACCCAACCTAACAGAAGGATCCTTGTCAGCAGCCATGGGTTGCTTCGTCCAAGGGTACCTTATAGACCTGGGGTGAATATTTGTCTAAAAGAGACAAATTTGAATCCACCTTAGCTAACAGAGAGCTTTAGCCATATCAATTATATCCTATTGATTCATATATAAAGGATTTGGTGCCACTAAGGAGCGTATTGGCTCTGACTATAACCGCTGTCTGTGGTGCCATTTGGCGGTAAAATCACTCAGTTCAGAGGGTCTCGGGTCATAACCGTTTATCCTGCGGTGCCATTTGGCGGCAAAACTACCGGTTAGCGGACACGTACCACATCCTTACTGGCAGGAGATTGTTTGAGAATTGATCTTAGTGATATTTTCGACTAGGCATTTGACTATATGTGAGCTGAAGTAAATTTTAATTTGTCCACCCCGACAAACGGTTGCGGAGGGTGGATGAATTTTGCTTTAAATAATTGATAGTGTTGAATTTCAATTTTAAATATTATGGGATTTGGAATTCCTTGGAATTTTGGGATCTTGAGATTTTTGAATTTTCGTGGGTATTTGAGCATTTAGGAGGCATTTAAAAGTGTTTGTGAATCCCTCCGGTTGAGATAAACATTCAACATGGCCATCATCAGGGTGTTTGGGGTTATTTCTATTTAGAGATTGAACCTTGTCGACCTATTAACTTCCCGATAGGGGATCGAGTTTCGTAGGCTTCATGTATTTGTTTGTGAATTTTCTCTGTTAATGGCCTTGAAGGCTTAATATGAATGTACAAAATAAATATTCCAATCAATTTCGTGACTGCATATTTATCCGATGATTCGAACCCTATCTACTCCTATTTACCTACTTAGAAGGATCGCGTTTCCTAGGCTTTATACATTTGTTAGTGAATTCTCGTGATTATAGGCCTTGATGGCCTAACATGAATATATTAAAATAAATACACCGGTCGCCACAACCGGGTATTTGTTTGAAGGTTTCTATTGATCCGTATAAAAAGATCGAGTTCAAACTTGAATTCACTTATCGACTCGCACAACATCCCTAGACGTCACGTATGTATCAATAACATACTCGCCGGGGCCCATGCGAGTGTTTGGGGGTATTTTGTGATTATTTATTGAACCTTATCGACTCCTATTTGCTTAGGAGGATCGGGTTCAAATTTAATGGCCCACACAGCATCCCTAGACGTCACATGTGTACCAATAAAAAGCTCGCCGGGCCCATGCGGGTGTTTGAGAATTTTATTGATCAAACATACCCCTTGTGTACCTATGTGTATACAAACTACAGTATATGTGCGGGGGTATTTTGCAATCTTTATAAACGTATTCTGTCCGCTTGCATGAATGTTAAGGATCCGGATGCATTTTGTAGCAGCTTTTGGGATTAAGTTATTTGCTGCTTAGCACGGGTAGACTTTCGTGCACTACTTGTATGATTTATGCAGGTAAATTGTAGTGCACAAACTAATCTCCTGCTTTTTATTTGTCGATGCTTATATTCATTGTAGTTCTTTTGTATTTGCTCACAAACAACATATTGAACATATAACGGGTCTCTTTCAACGGCTTGCATTTGTTGTATGTAGTACATTTTCACTCGTAAGAAGAGAATGTATCTGACTACCATTGGATGGTTGTTGATTGCGAGGGTGCTACGGTATCCTTGCTACAACAGTTCATAGGTACTTTGCATATGGGATAGATTTCTTATATTAACTTGTAGAAGCTCGCATATGTCATCTAACTCTCCCTATATATTGACTGCTTATATGTTGACCTCGACTACAAGGAGTTGTATTTGTCATCATCTTCCTTATACAATTTGACTGGTGAATCACCATATTTTCTTGTATGTCGTTCAACACTGTATATCTAAGAGCAAATAGCTGTTGCATTACGCCTAACTCAACTTTCCCACCATTGCTAGAAGGTAGGGCCACTGTATGCATTTTCAGTCTTCTACGAACAAATTGTCTTGAGCGCAGATCTTCGAGCATTATCTTCAAGTATTTGCGTTGACTACAAATCTTTTGTATTTGTTCGCTAGTGAATGGTTTTTGATTGTGGGAATGCTGCAACATCTATCACATATCTCTCATTAATATTCATGAATAGTTCAACATGCGTATTAAAGCTCCTTTGCTACTTGTTATATTTGCTTGCAAGGCTGATACGAGCGCCACCATCATTCATATATGGCTTGCAATACTCATCCTACCATTCTTGTGCATCCATTTCTAATTAGATCACACCTCATTAATCATTGTTGATTGTTGTATGGTGGCTGCACATATTCACAACTAGTATATTATTCACCAATGGACTAGTACATTTGACTGTATAAAAGTAATTATAGGAAACTATCGTATTCACTATGCATTCTCTCCCCACTTGCAGTGAATCGCATCGGCTATTACAAGCCTATCATTATTTCATTAATATTCACTTGAGGACCTTGCACCATTGTGTATAAACAATTTGCGTACTGACATTGATTACAAGGCGTAATTTCATTTATTACATGCTATTTTGCGTATGCATAGAAGAAGTTTTGTTGGTTGCAGGCGAGTTGATGCATTTGCTTGCACGTTGACTTTCAGCATTTGTAGAGAATTGTAGCCTACACCTGCTGATTGGTCACCATTAATTAAAAGGACATTGTAGCGTTTGTCATATGCTACATCATGTGTATTGAAGACTCATCCTCCATTAGTCCCATATTTGTTTGATGAAATTCATTTGACTAATCAAAATTGTTATTTGATTTTAACGCTTTCATTTTTTTTATTGCACATTTATCAATTTTAAGGTTCAATTCACTGTGATCTTTTCAAGTCCAAATCTTTTGTATTTCATTCAAGTTCAAGTCTTTGAAGTCCCTTGTGGTCCCTTGTGTTCAAGTACGAGTTCCCTTGCATATGATTTAGTCAAGTTCAAATTCTGCTCAAAGGGTTCACAAGTTCGAGTCCATGTTTCTTTGTGATCATATTGAGTTCAGATTCTTATCACTCAAGTTAAGAGTGAATCAAGTTCAAGATGGGTTTAGGTTCATTCATCCTTTTGAGTTCAAAACACTTCTTGCTCAAGTTTGATTTTAAGTTCAAATTCCACTTTCATTTTGTCTAAGTTCTTGGATTTTCGATCCAAAGTCCAGCAGCCTCCCGACGTCTCCCCCGTTTAGGGGAAAAACCAAGAGGCAACCTTTCTCTCGACACTACGTGCGCGCTTCAGATAGGTGTCAAAATGACACCGCGGTTGCATATATATATTTTTTATCCCCGCATGCTACATGAGCATTTAAGGGTTTTTTTTTTTTATTATTATTATTATTACTATTATTATTATTATATTTTTTTTATCCCCTTTGCTGCAAGCGCTGCGCCGGTTTCCCTCCCTACTACGCCACGTGAGCACGTAGGGGGTTTGCCGGCTCGTCGCAAGCGTCGAGAAAGGATTTTTAGGCGATTGCCCGCCTCGTCGTAGGCGTCGCACTAGCTTCCCTCACCACTACGCTACGTGAGCGCGTAGAAGGTTTGCTAGTTCGCCGCCAATGACGAGAATGGGAATCTAAGTTCAGAGATTATACCTTTGCACGGGGGCGATGGGGTGACGGCGAAGTGCGCAAAAATCAACTTTTTTTTTTTTGATATAAATAATGATAATGTTAATATTAATATTATAATTATATCATATCATTATAATATTACTATTATTCAACATTAATGATATCATTAACGATGATAATAAAGTAATATTATTACAATAATAATATAACATTAATGTTAATATTAATATTAATTAATAACAATAATAATAATAATACATAATAACATTAATTATAGATAAGAGAGAAGAATCACCCTCTCTGAATTCAGCAGCAGGAAAATGAGGCGTCGGGCACAGTGTTGGCGTGGAACTTTTATTAGGTTCGGTGCAAGGACGTAGAGGAACGTCCGGTCGGAGGCAATTTTCCGTCCAAAAACTAGGTATTTGCTCGGTACAACTAGGTATTATTTGATAATAATGAAGAATACCGTTCTCTGAAGACCAATACCGAGAAATACCGAGTTGTACCGAGAAATACCAAGTTGTACCGAGTTTTTCTAAAAAAAACTCGGTACAACTTTTGTATAACTCGGTATTTGCTCGGTAAAGCCCGAAATAACTCGGTATTGGATCTTCAAATGATGGTATTCTTCGTTATTGTTTGACATTGCTCGGTACATCTCAGTATTTGGCGGGAATTTGCCTCCGACCGGATGTTCCTCTACGTCCGGTCGGAGGACGTAATAATTGTTTGTTGGCGTGAGATCGGATGGGAGAAGGTAGAGGCACTTGGAGGATTCGGCTATGGGAGCTGCTTGGGATCAAGGTAGGTAGTTCTCTTCTCTCTCTCTCTCTCTCTCTCTCTCTCTCTCTTTCTCTCTCTCTCTCTCTCTCTTTGTGAAAATTGGGAAGAAGAGGGCACGACACAGGGAACAGAGGAGGAGGTGGTCGGGGAGCTTGCGTGGGCTGAGTGGTCTCAGGTGGTTGAACTCGTGGAGCTCGGCTTCAGTACAGGAGTCGAGTAGGCTCGATTGCTTGGTGAGGAGATGGATTTAGCTAGAGGAAGAGAAAACGGACAGAGACGAGATTTGGATCGGACAGAGGCTAACGGGGTTCGACCAAGTTTGGGATGGAGGTCCAGTCATATAAAGGAGGAAGGGAGGTTGGTCGAGAGCTTTGAATGGAGGTTCCGCATGTGGAGAAGGAGAAGTCGGAGAGCTTGCGATTGTGGGAGGTCTCACGGGATTTTAGCGTGAGGGAGCAGCCTGAAGAGTTTCATCCCTCTCCCATTTTATCATTGAAAGCAACGACGAGAGCAGGAGCTGGATTTCGCGCGTGCTCTATCTGGAATAGAGCCGAATGCACAGTGAATCATTATTGTAGCAGGCGATGGATACGAATTAAGTAGGGATTCGGTAGAGATACGGGAAGATCTTAGCACATGTAATGATTTTAGGTTTAATTTATACATTTTTTTTGTCTCCTTGCTCTTGGCTGTAGAGTGTAGGATAACAAAGCCGAATATAAAATTGATTCTCAAAGGTCGTAATCGGGTATTCAGACCCGATGCAACTTTATCTCTACTTCTGACCATCCTTTATGAGTTGAATATAAAGCATGCACTCAATATATAGAATAAAAATTGATTCTTTATTCAAAGCTACTAGTGCCAAACATGAAAAATCAGCAACTAATTAAAATTCTCAATGACCACCCTCTTGCATTCCATGATTCAATCTTCTTTGAACAGATAAAGCGCACAAATAGCAACTAAAATATGAAAAGCATAATATCTATCATTCTGAAATTTAAAAAATGCCATATGCTGAAATCAATGAAGTCATATTTTCCTTTTGTTATTGAGAGTCTAATTGATGAATATTACACAAAGAAGAGTAGAAGTGCTCGGCATGCTTAATCAGATTTAGAATGTGGAATAAATTTATTTTGACATTGTAAAATGAAGTAATTTAGTCTATAAAGTTACAAGAATCTTCTAGAATTTACTTCAAAAATAATTTTGTTGCTCTCCGCACTCAATATAAAAGGTTTAGCATCATTTATTGATAACCTCTAGACCTACAAGAATGTATCATGATTTCTCCTAAAATGGAATTTTCCTAAAGTCCAATATCATTGATTAAATAAATATTGGAAAAAATTCATCTTTCACAAACTCTTAATGTTTAGCAACAAGTCATTCCTTTCAATGCAATTACATATTCCTTTCAATGAAAACAAAAAATATAAAGAAAATTAATTTAGCTGAAAATGAAATGGTCTACTAGAAATAAAGAATAAAACATCATAAATAAGAAAGTCAAACAAGGAATAGAAATCCATGTCCTCATTTAAAAATAAAATTATCAAACTTGAATAAAAGCAATCACAATCAAACCAGTAATAAAATTTAAAGCAAGAGAAAGGCGGAGGCGGACCTAACGAGTCGAGGAGCCATGCGCAGAAGAAGAAGAGAAAGGTGGAGCTAACGAGGGCACAGTCGAGGCCACATGAAGCAGAAGTCGCGGTCGAGCGCGGGATCGAGGCCACATGAAGAATAAGAAGAAGAAGAAGAATCGGCCAGCCAACCAAAGATGAGAGGCGAGACATTGAAATGCTAAGGCGAAGCCAAATGGCTAAATAAATATTAGGTTTAGCTGTTTAGTTTTTCTTTTAATTTCAAGAGGCAAACACCTCGTCTAAATGAGGCGAAGCGTGCCTTGAGACGCGCCTCAATTCGATTGAGGCGTACGTCTCAATATTCACTTTGACGCATTAACAGGCAAAATTGCGCTGAGAGACGTGCCTCTTATTGCACAATTTTAAACCATGATTGGGTGCAAAGCACTAGAATCCAAGCAAGGTGTAAACCCCCGCACCCCCCAACGTACACGACAAGCTTTGAGGTCCGAGACAACAGAATAACCAGATTGATAAACACAATCAGATTCTACACATAACACTAGGTGGGGCCCATGACCTCATTTATCACCTATAAGGGGGAACTCTTTGGGAAATATATAAGAGACATTTATCAAAAGATTTTGAGCTGTTCAAGAGGAGAGATAGTGGGGGGTTAGGGTTTATGTTTGAATTTTATTTGCTGCAATAGTTTTTGAGGGAGGGGGAATTTTCGGGTTTTTAATGGCTGCTAGAAATTGTGGGAGAGATGATTCACCACTCAAACAGTGAATCAACTTGTATCTTGTCTTTCATTGCTTGCAAATTAGTAATTACAGCTCCATTAGTGCTATTTCTGGATCTATTTAAATAAGCTTGTTGTTTTTAAATATTAATGTTCACTGTTTTGGTTATCAAATCCTATCAAATGAATGGTCAGAATTTTCTTCCATCAGTTTGTAAGATGGTTCAATTTGTTATAATCATGATCTGAACAGTGCAGGAAGGTAATTGATGTCTTCGTTGCTCACGTAGAGATGTACAGGATGGGCACGTCGATTAGCAGCAAAAACAAAGTTTCACCTAATATATTTGCAGGTACCAATACCTCAAATTATCTAATTATGTGATTTATCGAAATATATATTAAGCACTTGCCCTTTGTGGTAGAATCTTGCCAAGAAGCTCTTCCATTGGCTTGAGAGGCGCAGTTATTTTTGCTATTACTTCCACCACCTTAAAATATGAAAGCCTCCTATTTTTTGCCATGAACGCAATGAGTTCTGCGACCTGTACATGACCAATTATAACATTGTTAAGTTACCTGGAAAAGTAAATTTCTTGTCAATAAAGTTCATTCCCTTATTATGTTAGCACACGAGAAGGTGCTTCATAGTTCATATAAAGTTAATTCTTTAACTGTATTCTAAAATAAATCATATTTATCAAATGATGAATGAGAAGAGCAAACGTGATGGAGACCTATTTATAAACATATGCCCAGCGGAAATGATGAATGACAAGAACTAAGGTACTGGAGATCTATTTATAAACATATGCCAATGACACTTGTAGAATAGCAGCTTGAAGGAGCTAGATGCACAGTTAGAATGTGTTCCAATGTTTTGACACATCCAATTATACTGAATCAAGCTGTGGTACAAAGGCAGAATGCTAAATGGTTAGAAGAAGCTGAGAAAGCTTAAAGAAACTACATAATATGTTGCAAGTGACAAAGCCGAGTAACATTCTAAGAGGAAAAAAACAATTTCACCAACTCGTAATCACTAAAGTTCACGGTGCACATGTTGCGAGCAAATGTTGTCAGTTTGTTTGTCAACCACTTTTCCAGCTAGGGGCTTTCTATGAACCATAATTATTGTTGGTCTCAAAGTTGTCCATTGGAGCATTGTTGAGTCTCACTTTAGGATCCACACAAGATATAACTGTTGGAACAACTTAGATGACAATGGAAAATGTCCTGAGAAGATTTACCTAATGTGACCCATGGACTTTCATAGGAAGATTGTGTAGGGATAATGTAAGTACAATGAAAAATGAACTTTGATATTATAGCAAGTAAAAAGAAAAAAAAAATCTTTTTGGGGGAAAAGAGGGAAAAAATAAGCCTAAAAAGATAGAAATATGGGTCGTACTAAGCCTTAAGACACCTTATTTATAGGTGCAGATGATCAGAAATCAATAGACTCATTCACATCGGGAAAGCTAAGAGGATTTGGAAGCACAAGAAGGGTATCACGAGAAAATCCTAAATATTTCCAAGAGGAACCCAATCCATAAGCATTGCTACTAAAATACATTGAGGCTAAGAAGAACTTAGGACAGGTCTCAATATAACCCCTGAGAACCATAAATCTGAGTGCGAGAGAACACCGAAGGTAAAGTGTCAAAAGGGTCATCAAAAGGAGCTTGTGAGAGAAATAGTTTCGAAGCCAAGAAGATTGTTGACCGCATAACAATAATGACAACATGGCCAGACAGTTCACAATTTTGGTACTGCCCCCTAATTTTCCCACAACAAAGTCATGAATACATGTATCAATGTTGCATTGCATTCAATCCTATATGTCATAAATGCATGTCTATTACAATCAACATACCCTTCTTACATTCATCTATTTCTTTTTATCGATGAAACTTTTGAGTTTCTTGTTCAAATAATAGGAATCTAGATTATCCTACCACACACCGTTGATGTGTAATTGACAGGACCATTAGATCTCTTTCCAACATCCTGCTGAGGATAACGAATTAGTGATGAGATGATGAGCTGGAATGAATGTGAAGACATTGATTACAAGATTTGCAAATCTTATCTGAAACAGAGCCCCTTCACCATCTTCTCCTGTAACTCCGTTTCTGTGAACTTCTTGAAGTTGTTCCCAAATCTTCCTCCTATAGTCTTCTCCTTCGAGGTCTCCCGAAGAGTACACAGTGTCAACTCCTTGGGTGCCAAAAAGGTGGTAGTCATCCTATACATACCTCCCGAGCTGCTGCCTCCCATCCCTCTCACCAAATGCCTTTGATCCTCCACTAACTGAGCTAGTTCCATAGTCTCTCTCAAATCACGAGGCATCATCACTCTAAATGTTGCTCGAATCTCTGGTTTAAGCCCTTTCATAAATTTCCCCTCCAATACAGTCTCTGAAAGTTGGTTCAGCTTGCTAGCTAGGTGCTCAAACTACTCACAATATTCCACCACTATCCCCTCCACGTCAGGGCGAAGAACTGCTCATAGAAATCCCCTTCTTGGTTGGTTTGAAAATGTTCCAACAAACAGTCCTTAAACTCTCTCCAGGTTCGTATGGGTCGCCTTGTATCCCACCACTAGTACCATGCCAACACCTTCACCTCTAAGCACATCCAGCTATCGTCAGTGTCTCCTCCTCCGTCAACCTATTGACTATAAAATACCTTTCTACCCTATAGATCCACCCATGTGCATCATCTCCCTCAAAATAGGCATCTTCAGCTTTCTCATCCCCAGATCTCCTCCGTCACCTCTGCTTCTTCCAAAGTTTCCCATTCCCCAAGGGGGTGGTTATCCCCAATTGTACCAATCATTCTTTCTCCGCTCGCACCGAAATCTTTCATCCCAAGCCCACCTTCCCCCTTCAAAGTCAACACCCCTTTGATCATATTCAACTCCTCTCCTTTCAAATTCGATACCACTTCGATCATAATCAAGCCCTCGCCTATCAAATTCAACACCCCTAAACTCATGCTCTACCCCCTGACGCCTCTCCACACACCCTCTACCCAACTCCTCCCTAGGAATAAGGCCTAGGGGAGGCATTTTTTCTGCTCCCTACAACATCTCTACCTCTTGATCTTCCCTTCATCTGATTGGCTTAAGATATTCCCAACTTCCTTGGCTATCGACAGCTTCACTCACCTCCGACGGTGATGTTTTGGTTTGGCCCCCAAGCACTTTTTATTTTGATTTGACATCTCCAGGATGGACAATTTCAAATCGATCTTATCATGAATGATTGAATTTTCTTTTTTTAAATCTGAAACTTGAGTTTGTCCGATTTCTCCTTCCAATACTTCGACCATTCTGCCAGCCATCGGTATCTAAATCGAATAGCCCTAATACTAATTTGATAGGAAGTACTAATATAAAACCAATAAATCCCTTGCTGAAATTAGAAGAAATCATCCACGTGCAAGTTGTTTTTGAGAAGGTAGATGAATAACAATGAAACAAATATATTTGATGAAAGAAGAACAAAGCAAGCAAGATACAAGGGATCTTCAATTCGAGAGGAAGATCAGGCTCTCACAATCCCTAGCCAGTGGCTAGAGCCTAAGCACCTAAAAGAGATCTCAAATTTAGCCAAATTCAAGATGCCCTAACCCTAGGAAAACAAATTATTTAATGCATACAATCCAAAAAGAAACCTCTAAACAGCCCTACATTCAAATTTCCCCCCTAAGTCCTTCCTATTCGGGACAGTTTGATCCTGCAGTTTGAGCGGCACGCAGGGAGGTGGGGTTCTGCTCCGTCTCGTGAAAGCCCAAGCCGTTCTAGTGTGGACCGGGGTCCAACATTCTCTAGGGCTTATTTTGACAGATTGATTGTTGCTTCTTTTCCAAAAGGATGAAAAACAATCTCTATCCATTAATTAAATTCATATTGATCAATTGAAGAAGAAGTACCAAATAATTGTGCAAGTATAAAAGCCTCCCTAAGGATGGAAGGATCATCTTTTAAAGCTAGTCCTTTACTGGAGAATATAAAGTTGGAGAAGGAGAAG
Source organism: Dendrobium catenatum (assembly GCF_001605985.2). Taxonomy (NCBI): domain Eukaryota; kingdom Viridiplantae; phylum Streptophyta; class Magnoliopsida; order Asparagales; family Orchidaceae; genus Dendrobium; species Dendrobium catenatum. Next base: position 198,925 of record NW_021319628.1, read on the forward strand.
GATGTTGTTGTGTAGATGGCGATTCTCTTCAATGGCTAAGGATGATAATGAGTTATGACCATCACTATGGCACAGATTATTGGGTGCTCTATTTTGGACTTGTCAAAGAACGTGAAATGACAATCATTTTTTATGCATGAATGATTGTCTATTAAGAGGATTTGATATTCCTTTTCATTGCAAATACTTCTGTTTTTTTTTTTTTTTTTTTTTTTTTTTTTTTTTTGTATGTAGAGGCTTATTTTTTCTATTTAGTGACTGTTACTTATTTTATATTTACATTCTTCTTAGCATCTTCTTCCTCTTTTCTCTGCAGTTTAATTTTGAGCCTTCATCTTCTTCTCTCTTTCACAATGGTAATCCGTGCCCTTAGGCTATTAAAAAGTTTTGTTGAGTCGAAGTGGGAACCATTGGCTATGACAATAAGGATGGTAGGGGTTCTCAAATTCCACTTTAAGCACTAGGAGGGATCCCACAGAAATATTTCTTCAGAGATCAAACTACCCTTCTTGAAGTTTAAGAGAACTTTTTTCTTTGGATTGTTGTAAAGTTAACTTAAGCTAAATAACATGATGAGTATCATGCCAATTGTGATGCTATTTTGGGGGTACGTAGGGGAATGCTTGGAAATTGAATGTGTTAGACCATATTTTCAAAATGAAGGCTTAGCTGATGGCATTGTGTTCTTTGTGGCAAAACTCATAAAGATTAATAATCTATAGAATAAGATCAAGAATTAGAAGTAGATTTTCTTTATTAAAATCGATAGCCTTGCAGAGCCCCAGAGGATTAGTATGGACACATTAAGTCTTCCCAAGAAATCTTCAGACAACGCTATGCTGATTTAGAGGTTGATTGGCTCTAGTATTTATTGCACAGTTTGTCAGCAAGTGGGCCATCCTTTCCAAAAAACCAAATCCATCTAGTAATTTTGTGTAACATCTTTACTCATCTTGTGACTTTGATTGAAATTGTACTCATCTTGATGTCGTATTTTCAAGTATTGCCATTCCTAATATCTTACAATCCATGAGGCCCATAATATCTTACAAAGTTACAATCCTCAACAAATATTGGAAATCACCATCCCATCCTTTGAAAACTTACTTGGCCTAGTATGGATCAACCAACTATTAGCGACTTCATGGAAGAATATTGCATCTTCTAGTCCTTGACCTTTTGTTCCAATCCTTCCATCTCCATACTTTGACAAGAATATGACAATACATTCCTCGAAGCCTTTCATCATAAACAAACTCTGAAGATGTTTAATTTCAATTTCGTCCTCTGTTTGTGAAGGATAACATAAGAGACAATACTTGTGCATAGACATCAAATGTGGTGGAGTGGCATTGAAGAAGTTGAAAATCTTGACAATCTTTGAAACTAAAGGGTTAAAGGTCAAACAAGGGGTAATAAAATTTCATATAAAATCTGTCATTCTTGAAATTGTGATCCTTTAATTCAGTTTGACTTGCACTATCTAGTCAAAATGATTTGATTAGATTTTCTATAAACTAATTCTCTAACAGATTCTCTAAGAACTAACCTCTCTCTCTCTCTCATCTCATCTAGGTTGTACCCTTATTATCTCCTAAACCACTTGCCAGTAGTTTGTCGGATTGATGTTAATATATGTTATCAAATTATTTGATGTATGCCACTTCCTCTTTGTGATCATCCCCACGAAAGCACGCAAATGATGGGATTAGCTCCTGTGGTATGCAGCAAGGTGAACTGGTAGGAGAAACACACCGGAGGAGAGAGTTTTGGAAGCTTTGGTGATGAAAAAGAGAGTCATCGTGAGGGGAGTTAAGTAATAAGAAACAAACACTATAAATCAGAAAACTACTGTATTTCAGAAAAAAAAAACAACTATAGTGCAGGTTTTGCAAAAATTGTAGGAAAATACAAGAAAAACACTTGAAATTCACTGGTGGACAGAAAAAATGCAATATACAATTGATCCCTATTCGAGAGGAGGATCGATCTCTCCCAAATCTCTAGACGCCGCTAGAGCCCAAAAGAAAACCTAAATCTAAGAGATCTCAAATTTCAGCCAAATTTAAGATGCCCTAACCCTAAGAAAACAAACTATTTAATGCATACAATTCAAAAGGAAATCCCTATACAGTCTCTACATTCAATTTTCCCTCCAAATTCTCTCAAAAAACCTTCCAAATCTGCTAAGCTGGTTTAGGCGGATCCTCCGCCTTTGTTTGGAAAAGCCGGTCCCGTGTGAACCGGCTGGATCGGTCTAACAATACCCCTCTCAAAGATTCACCTTATCCGCAAGGTGGAAAGGTGACACCCTCCTCCACAAACGATAAGAATATGAAGAGTTCGGTCCTTACACCTGTGCCCCGGCGTCTGAAACAGAGTCCCTTTTCCCTCTTCTCCTGTAATTTCGTCTCTATGAGCTTCTTGAAGTTGTCCCCAGATCTTACTCCTGCAGTCTTTTCCTTCGAAGTCACACGAAGAGTATCTGATGTTGGCTCCTTGGATTTCAATAAGGTGGTGGTCATCCTGTAAGGGCCTCTTGAGTTGCTGCTTCCTATCTCTCTCTCTCCAGGTGCCTCTGATTCTCTACCAATTGAGCTAACTCCATAGCCTCTCCCAAATCACGAGGTCTCATCACTCTAACCACTGTCTGAATCTTTGGTGTCAATCTCTTCATGAAGTTCCCCTCTAGCACTGTCTCAGAAAGGCGATCCAATCGGCTAGCAAGGTACTCGAACCTCTCCCGGTACTCTATCATTGAGCCATCCTGCATCAAGGCGAAGAACTGCTCGTAGAAGTCTCCTCCACTACCTGTTCGAAAACGTTCTATCAAACAATCCTTGAACTCCCTCCAACTCCGTATGGGTCTTCGCATGTCCCTTCATTGGTACCAAGCCAAAGCCTTCCCTTCCAAACATAGGTCTGCTGCCTTCAATCTCTCCTCCTTCGTCAACCTATTGACACGAAATAACTGTCAATCTTGTAGATCCACCCGTGCGCATCCTATCCCTCAAAAATAGGCATCTTCAGCTTCCTCACCCTCAGATAGCCTCTGTTCCCTATATTCCCTTCATAACTTTCCCTTCCCCAAAGGGGTGGTTCCCCCCAAGTGTCCCAATCATCTCTTCTACATTCATACCCCAGCCTTTCATCAAATTTCCACCTCCTCTCAAATTCAACACCCATTGGATCATAACAAACCCCTACCCTTTCAAATTCAACCTTCCTTTGGTCATAATTACTCATTTTCCTTTCCAATCTCGCCCCTCTCCTCTCCAAATCAGCACATCTTCGTTCTTGCCTTACCTCCTCACGCCTCTCCTCATACCATATGCCCGGCTCTTTCTTAAGAATAGGCTATAGGAGAGGTATTCTCTCTTCTCCCTTTCGAGTCATCACCTTCTGATCTCCCCTTTGCCTGATTGGCTTAGGGTTTTTCCCATCTCCCTGGATGTCGGCGCTTTCCTTCCCCTCCGACGGTGATATTTTGGTTTGGTCCTCGAGCATTATTTTTGAATCAAACTTATCATCCTTTTTTAAATCAGAAACTTGAGTTTGGAGATATGAAATTTCAGATTTCATTTGTCCAATCTCCACTTCGAGGCGTTCCTCTAACACATTCATTTTCTTGGCCGCCATTGATGCCCAGATTTTTGTAGAAATAAAATTCTAGACTTCGACCTTAAAAAAAAAATAGCAACTTTCTCCTTCATCGGCCAAAATTCAGCTGCTGAAATTCATTAAAATCAGCCCACCAACGGTCCCAAGACTTGCTCTGATACCAATTTGATAGGAAACAACCACTATAAATCTAGAAAATAGCTAGATTTAAAAAAAAAAAACAAACATAGTGCAAGTTTTGTGAAAAATGTAGAAAAATATGAGAAAAACACTTGAAATTCACTTGTGGATGAAGAAAAACAGCAAGATACAATTGATCCTCTATTCGAGAGGAGGGTCGATCTCTCCCCTATCTCTAGACACCGCTAGAGCCCAAAAGAAAACCTAAATCTAAGAGATCTCAAATTTTAGCCAAATTCAAGATGCCTAACCCTAGGAAAACAAACTATTTAATGCATACAATTCAAAAGGAAATCCCTAAACAGTACCAACATTCAATTTTCCCTCCAAATTCTCTCAAAAACCTTCCAAATCTGCTCAGCTGTTTTTCGGCGGCTCGTCCAGGAGGCAAATCCTCCGCCTCTGTCACAGAAGTCGGTCCTGTGTGGACCGGCTGGACCGGTCTAACATTGAGCTACATAGAAAACAGCTAGATTTAAAAAAAAAAGCAAATATAGTGCAAGTTTTGTGAAAACCTAAATCTAAGAAATCTCAAATTTTAGCCAAATTCAAGATGCCTAACCCTAGGAAAAGTGGAAAACAAACTATTTAATGCATACAATTCAAAAGGAAATCCCTAAACAGTACCAACATTCAATTTTCCCTCCAAATTCCCTCAAAAACCTTCCAAATCTGCTCAGCTGTTTTTCGGCGGCTCGTCCAGTAGGCAGATCCTCCGCCTCTGTCACAGAAGTCGGTCCTGTGTGGACCGGCTGGACCGGTCTAACATTGAGCTACATAGAAGATACAAAGCGAGATTGTGTTAAGAGAAATGGAGATGATGCGTGTTAGCAACAACAAGGAGAAACTTACTTCTGCAGGCCAAATGTCCTGTAAGGCCTTAGATAGTTTAATGAAAAATACTACTTAAACCCATTTAGTAATTCATCTTTAAGCTGGAACCCATGAAGGACTTTAAACCATTTAATCTATTTTTTTAAATGCTATTGCACAACCTAACTTAATTTACACTCATAACTAGCACACTTTTATACACTATTCTACTCTAATCGATGAAATCTGTAGTTGCACTTGACAAGATTTAACATTTTAAAATGGTTCCAACGCTACTTCTCAGGTTGACAACCAGTTAGGGAGAAAGATAAACTTTATGGGAAGCAATAATATTGATTCACAAGAATAAGATGCACGTATGATGATGAGATCAGATACAAGTTGTGATTTGAAGAGGTGAAAGCAATAGCAGCAGATTGAATAGCTTGATTTATTTTATTTTTTCATGAGAGAGAGAAATGATACAGATGATACACAAATTAAGAGTAAGAGATATGAATACTTGCAGGTTTGAGACCAAACCACCGAAGTATGTATCTTCTTTTGCAAGAACAAGGTTGTGAGTTTCTTTGAAAGAGTCTGTAGGTCGCTCCATTCCTCCTGGCCTTACTATCTGTATTTCATCATTAAATTAAGGATTACATATTTTGCAGAAGTAAAGAGAACTTCAACCCTAGCTTGAAACTATAGTTGTGACATTTAATTATAAATGATGCTTGTGCTTACTGTGTAAGAAAGGCCACTTGCAATTAAAGCTACTTCAGCCTTTCTCTTCCATAGCAGAACCCCCCAAAACAAGCTCCACCCAAGGATTAGTAAAAGGAAATAAGAACCATAAGTTCACAACATCAAATAAGAGTAGCCGTAAAATAATATATTGAAATATGGTGTAGACCCTAGCTTGAAGTAGCTAAATTCATACAGTTTGCCAGAATATTTATAAGGCATGGGACATAGACAGACTCATATTTGAGTTCTGTATGTTTATCAAATTCACCATTACCACGGCAATGAACAGTTGAAGTACTGAATAATACAGAGTTGGCTGTGTTACTCATAATAGGAGGCCCCCTAATTAATTGGAACTCATTTTACTTTTACAACCTCATGAAAGATTTCCATGTCTTGATAAGTTGGTTTAATAGTTACTTGTGATGGTAGGAGACAAAAACTAAATTAAAAACCTTTGGTTTCCACCACTAGCCTCACTTACTTCAGAAAAGAAGCAGGAAATCCAATCTTGTTTGTACCCAAAGATGTGACCAAGATGAAGTGATCAACATTTGCAAGGGTTGCTGCAACATAATAAAGAATAATAAAAAACCTGAAAATAATGCACAATCTGGATCCCATATTTGCATTGAAGTTTAATGTTAAAGCATCTAAGAAAATTTAGTTTGTTAAAGTACCCGACAAGAAAACATAAAACAAATGCCAACTTCAAACCAGACATTTATTGCGACACTGTTCTCAGTTCTTAATTGTAAGATATAACTCAAAGAAAAGTCTGATCATTTGGGTATCCCCGCGACGGGAAAAGAATAACAAATATACAAAAACTGAGAGTGAAAGTAATCTCTATTAGATCAAATATTGTCCATAGAAAATATTAAAATTCTATAACTGATATAGCCAAAAAGAGTAGGAAGAAAGAGAGAGATTAAGTTTTAGAGATTGTCTTAGACAGATTGGGGTTATAGTGGACCACGTTGATTGCTTAGATAAAGAATGACAAGTCAAATTGAGCTAAGGATAATTTTTAGGAGAGAATTTTATAGGTCTCATAGTGATTTCATTTGGACAAAGTTTTGGCCAAAAGTACAGTGGGCTCCGAAAATTTGGCCCCGGCCTCCGCCCGCACTGTTGTTTTGCTTTTTCTTTTGGCGGGGGAGTTTTAACGGAATAAGTTACGGGGTAAATTTTGGAAGGCGGATGGGTTTGTAGATAAGACACTACCCAGAGATTTCACCCTCATTTTGCGAGGACTTCATGATATGAGTTCTGGTTTCCTATAGGCGCAAGCCCCTATAGTTAATTACCCCTCCCGATAACGAGAGAGAACTTTCGATTAAGGCTAGTCGTCGATCAGATACCTAGAGATATGTGTAACTAGCATATAGTAGCAGCATGAGTATTTGGAATGATTGGAGACTTGGATTTGAATTTGGACATTAAAAAGATTGTAGGTTTGATATTTAAAATAGAAATTTTCACCATCTTGCACTTAAAGCGGATGGTGGGGGAATGGATGATGGACCCGATAGAGATCCCATGGTTTCGTCGTCCCGGGCCATCGTGATCCCTGGTCTACTTAGTTAGAGGAGGTAGTCGACCCAACCTGACAGAAGGATCCTTGTCAGCAGCCATGGGTTGCTTCGTCCAAGGGGACCTTGTAGACCTGGGTTGGATATTTGCTTAAGGGGACAAATTTGAATCCACCTTAGCTAACAGAGGGCTTTGTGCCCTATCGATCATATCCTATTGATTCATATCTCAAGGATTTGATGCCATTAAGAAGCATATTGGCTCTGGCCATAACCAGTATTTCGTGGTGCCATTTGGCGGCAAAATCACTCGGTTCAGAGGACCCCGGGTCATAACCGTTTATCCTGCGGTGCCATTTGGCGGCAAAACCGCCAGTTAGAAGACATGTACCACGTCCTTACTGGCAGGAGATTGTTTGAGAATGAATCTTAGTGATATTTTCGACTAGGCATTTGGCTCTAAGTGAGTTAAAGTTATATTTGAATTTGTCCACCCCGGCAAACTGTTGCAGAGGGTGGATGGATTTTGTTTTAAATGATTGATGGATTTTATTTCAATTTTAAATATGTTGGAATTTGGGATTTGTTGGGTTTGGATTTTGAATGGACTTTTGAGAGGCATTTGAAATATGCCTGAAATTAACCCCTCCGGTTGAGGTCTTCAATTTTAAATATTTTTGGAATTTGAAATATTGGGATTTTTGTAGGTATTTGGGTGAAGTGTTGAAGGCATTTGAAATTGTTTGTGAACCCCTCCGGTTGAGATTAGCATTCAACACGGCCATCATTGAGGTGTTTGGGTGCATTTTCATTTGTAGCTTGAACCTTGTCGACTCTGTCTGGCTGTCGACAGAGGATCGGGTTTCGTAGGCTTTATGCCTTTGTTAGTGAATTGATATTGTTATAGGCCTTGAAGGCCTAATATGAATATGTTAAAACAAATATACCGGTCGCCACAACCTTATATTTGCTTAATGGTTTGAACCATGTCGACTCCTATCGATCCGTATAGAAGGACCGGGTTCGAACTTAAATTCACTTATTGACCAGCTCAACATCCCTAGATGTCACATGTGTACCAATAGCACGCTCGTCGGGGCCCATACAAGTGTGTATACAAACTACGGTGCACGTGCAGGGGTATTTTGCAATATATGTAAACGCCTTCTGTCCACTTGTAAGGATGTTGCGGATCCGGTGGCGTGGCATTATAGTCTGGTGCACGCCTTCTGTCTGCTTGTATGATTATTGCAGATCCGATGGCGTGGCAAAGCAGCTTCTAAATAGAGTTATTCGCTGCTTTATACAGGTAGACTGTCGTGCATTACTTGTTGCTTTCTGCAAATGTATCATAGTGCACTAACTAATCTCCTGCCTCGGGTCGTAGGAGCTTGCACTTGTCATATTCTCCATGCATTTTATTTTGGTCTTTGGTCTTTTCAGTACATCCGCTGCTGTTACAAGTGAGCAGGTAGATGTATTCTTTCACATACTGAAATTGACTTCATGATACTGCATTTTGCTGAAGTCTTTATGCATCTACCCATAAGTAGCATGTGGCATGTACATCTGTCTTTTTAAAGAGCTTGTATTTATTGCAGATCTTTATCCTTGCTTGTAGAAGGTTGATACATTTGATTGATGTTGGGTGATTATCGACTGTATGAATGATTTAGTATCCACTACATATTAATCGTCATCACCTATAAGTGGACTACTATATGTGTGAGGACTTTTCTACATTTGCTTGTGGTTAGCATGCTGAGCATATAACAAGTTTTTTATGACGATCCATAGGGGTTTGTAATAATTTGTACTTGTTATGCATCATCTGCTTCTACTGGTAGAATATCAGTGTATTTGTCGCTGCCTTATTAGAAACTGTATAAATATCTCGATGCTTGTCGTAGGCTCCTTGTACCCTTCTTGTAGATGACATGTTGTGTGCACAGCAAGTCTTCTACAAATTTTCATAGGCATTTGCATTTGTTATACGTCCGCTTCTTCATGTAGAGAACCAGTGTATTTGACCTATGTTGAATTATTGTCGATGATGTGTTCTGCTTGTGAACATCTTATGTTGCATATTAATTGCTATGGTTTGTTGAGGTTCAGTGCATTTATCTGATAATTACTCATCACCTCCGCGCATGGTTTAAAATTGCGCAATATAAGGCTCGCCTTGATGCCCGCCTTTGCGCAATTCCAATAAAAAACGCCTCGATGCTTACGCCTCGAGTTTTTTTTATGAGGCTTGTGCCTCAACTTGGGTGAGGCCCGCCTTGAGGCTCGTCTCGCCTCACTAGCATGAGGCTTACGCCTACCGCTATATATATTAAAAGTTACATAAATCTTGAAATAAATGCCCGACATTAGACTCTATAGGAGAGGAGGAAGGGGAGAGAGTTGTTCATCATAATGATGATTCAAATGAAGAACACCTTAGTGATGATAGTGTTGATGACTTATGAGTTCTTATGTGATATGTCATTGCTATTTATTTTTGGAAATTGGAATTATATGTTAATGAAAAGAATACTGGGATTTAGGAAAGATAAAATTTTGAGTTGAACTATATTTCATGTTGTCTTATTATTGGGATATTTTGATTTCACTTCATATCTTATGCTTTTTTATGTTTTATATTATTCACTCATTAGAATATAAAAAATTTATTATTTTATGTTTACGCAATCTTTTGATTTTGAGGCTTACGCCTCAAAACGCCTTGAGGCTTACGCCTCGCCTCACGAATGAAAAACGCCTCAATACCCGAATACGCAATTTTAAACATTGCCTCCGCGTATGAATATTACTATGCATATAACACATCATCCATCATTGCTAGTAAGAGTTCACATCCTCTACGACCTTCTATTTCATTCATGTAGAAAATCCGTCACACTGGTGATGTATTCACCAACACTACTTGTAGATAAGATCATTATATGAATGAAGAGTCTTATATGTTAACTTGTAGGAGCTTGTATACTTTGTCGGTGTGTTACCCTTGTTTGTACTTTTGCTTGTACGTTGAATTGTTGTTGATAATGGAGACTTCGCTGCATTCATCTGTAAATCTTTTATGAATATCCCCATTGTAACTGTCTTTGCTCATCAAGTTCATATCACTTGCTCTTAAGAGTGAGATCATGGTTTAAAATTGCGCAATATGAGGC